>NC_136065.1:1280673814-1280796314 GCF_964261635.1 Lissotriton helveticus | reverse complement strand
AGCTTAGATCTGCTACACAATTACAACAGCTTTGTTTGTTTTATTTATACAAAAGCAAACCGTTCTTGACTGGATAAAATGCGTACCACAACCGCCCGCGATAATAACGCTTGTCATTTACAGCGCTGTTGTGTTATAGAACTCGTCTGCAAGTAATTGCTGCCTGCTGAGCTCGTCCAGTAGGGTACCATAGGTCTCACATTTGCGAGAGATTAAGCTATTGCCAATGCAAGTGACAATGCCATTTATTTATCTGTATTCAAAACCAACACACAAATCAAAATTTTGTCATTTACAATGCCAATAGCTCTAACTTTTCAAGAGGCGAAACCGTTGCATTGTAAATGCTTGTTTAACTGTGAAATGCCTGATCCTGTTGAAAAGCAGTGTTAACTCCTTGTTTCCCTTCCCAGTGAGGGTTTGTAAGTATGTTTCATTGTATTTTCATAGTTTCCAGCGCCACAAACACGGGCAGTAGAGCAACACGAAATACATAACCACATTCTCTTAAATCCCATGCCTGTCCAGTGCTTTGTAAAACAGGAACGAGGCACCGCAATATGAAGCAACACAGAAGCGGCAGGCACATGTTTAAGCGAGACAGCAGCTCCAATATTATAAACATGAACTGTTTGAACCCTCCGCACCCATCCACGGTTAAAAACATTGAGAACTGAAGAAAGAGCGAAAATAGGAACAGAAAGATCAACAACAGTCAAAGGCGAACCCATCTGAGTGGGATGTGGAGGTTGTGATCACAAAATAAGAAGGGGCTTCATTTTAAGAACCTTTTACTAGCCCCAAAACGGCAAGTTTGGTAATAATCACAGGGGCCTGGGTTTGTTACGTTTTACCAACTATGGCGCCGTTTTGCACTTATGTAAAGTTCAACAAGTGACGATTTATTTTCTAGTGGTCAGACAGCGTAAATGCCGGGAGCTGTAAATATGGATGCAAAATATCCCCTGCACCACTGTAATCTACATAACATGGACATAAAAGAAAGTGAAAATAATAAGTCTGTAATCCTTCCAATTACAGAACCTGTACCAACAGCGCCCCAGTGAGATTTCCTCAGGTGTCCCTCTTCCTCACATCCGATACCTGCTTATTCTCATTCTGCATTGGTCCCACACCAGCACCTGCCCTAATACCCCATACCTTCGGAATTGTCATCCCTCCAGCTGCAAAGTGCTCAGTTGCTTTCTATGTATTTAAGTTTGCTAGGGACATATAATTCGTACACGGAGAATGTCTTCAAAGCCTCATGCATCTCAAACCTACATCCCCCACATAAGACATAAGACATGCTGCATCCAGGGCCGTATTAACAGCATTCTAAGCCCCCGGGCCAAGCAGTGCACGGGGCCCTGCCTACACAAGCACTCACAGGAATAACAAGCATTTGCAATGCAATAGGTCTGGCATTGTTAATGTTTGAGCTATTGGTGTAGCATTATTTAGGAATGCCAATAGCTCAAACTTAAATAATGAGAGACCTATTGCATTGCAAATGCTTGCTTGCTTACTGTGAGGGCTGCAGTACTTTTGGGGTTTATGAGATACTCCCAGGGGAAGTCCTTTGCGCCACATTTGTGTCATTTTTAACATGGAAAAAATGACGCAAAAGTGGCGCAAGGGGCTTGTAAATCTGCCCCCTTGTCTTCTGTCTTCAGAGGTAACTTTAGGGCAGTAGCTCCGTGTCTGCACAGAGAAGCCAAATTACACCATTTCAAACCTGTTTGTAAATATTTGGAACATTTTAACTTTGTCTAAAAATATTCCCAGACTGGAGTTCAACTATCACATAAGCCTCCCAGGCAATTGTGTGGAATGTTGCACTTGGGCTGTATTAGAAGAGCACAGCAGCCAAGCTGGAAAGGTAGTAGTTTATTTTAGAATTATATAGGCAGGTGGGAACCTCCACAGGGCTAACAGGTCTTCAAGTTGCCAAAAGAAAAATGCCAGCCATGTGTTTCATAAACAGCCTGCAAATTTCTTGTTTTGGCACTAAATGCGGTTTATAAATAAAGTAGAACATATTTATTTGTAGTGTGACTTTTAAGTCTGTTCCTTTTAATTATCAGTCATGGATCTTTCAGGCAGCCCTAGAACACAATTTAAATTGCTTTCTATTTATATTTGCTGTTCAAAGTATGCACAGATAAATTCTGTAAATACAGCTTTAGTGAGTACTTAATTTTGTACCGCCTGGAACATCAAAATAATGAGCTGACAACCCTAATCAAAACTGTAAGTTTGTTGCAGGATCAGCACATTATTTATTTCCTCCACCCTCGATCCCAGGTTAATTCCATAATAGCAACAGTTAAACTTGTATGTGAAACGCTACGCCGCCGTCAATAACATGCTGACATACTTCAAGTGTCTGGAAATGCACCCTGCATTCAGACAACACTCTCCTCATTTTCATCCTTAACTTCTACACTCACCCTGCACTCACAGCAATCACAATGCCCTCACACTGTTCCCCATGCACTCAAACCATTCACCCCCTACCCTGCACTCAGTGATCACTCTGCACTCACAATGCACTTCAATTAATGGCTGGTTTCTTTAACTTTCTGCACTACCACCACACCCTTCGCTTTCAGGCAATGACTCCTCAAAGTCAGTTATAACCATTCAGGGGCAGTTTTTGTGAAAGCGGAGTCCATGGGGTGGCTGGTAGAAGCTCAGCAGGGTTGCATTCAGATGCAGAACCCTAATGTCTTGATAGCTGGGGCCTCACAGCAATGGTCTAGGAGACAAGAAAGGAGCGAGATTCATAGATATTGTCAAAGAGAAGGCCCACAATAGGGAGCACTGTATGAGGACTCATTTTTATGTTTACAAATGACCAGAGACGACATCTTCAGAGAGATATCACAAAGAAGGGGACAATAGAAGTGTTTTTATTTTTTAAGGGACATTCATTAGTGAAGCTGATGCTGCTGACAAATGTGTAAGTTGCCATTGCTGGTGATCATTAAGGAAGCAGATGCAGCAGGACTGGGGCCCAGGGATTTGAGGGGCCCACTGCATCACAGATATGACTGTCTACTTTTTAAAAGGGGGCATCGGAGCTTATTTTTCTTTAAAGCATTAGGACCGAGGTGATGATCTGTCATGGTGGGGAAGAGGTAAAATATACAGAGGAGATAGCCTGCTACTCAGGACTGCAGTTATCATTAGTGCAGCAGGTGTAGTTGCATGGGGGTCAAAGCGTGTGATGGGCTCACAACCACCCAATTATGGGGAGCAGTTTGTTCGGCATAAAATCTGTTTTTGTTTGATGCATTTGCTGTTTTATAAGTCTCATATTTAGTGCAGTTCATAAGCTATAGAAAAAGTATTTCTGATACCATCTCATAAGCCCCACTCCCTGCACGCAGCCATGTCCCTTCCGCTCCCCAATACTTGCCATAAAGATTTGGAGGGGGGGCCCGACCTCCAAACATTTTGCTTAGGTGGGGCTCAGAGTAAAAAAGTTTGAAGACCACTGCTCTATGGCTTGCCCCGGCCTCATGAAGAATCAACACCTCTCAGACACCCGCGCCGATTGTTACTATTATTTCCTCCTTCTCTCCCACATTTCCATACAGCGCTATCAACACGGTTGTCTCACACATGTACATATCTCCTTATGCGCCCATATCTATTGTATCACTCGCACTCACACCAAAACTGTCAACATTCGCACATATTACCCTCCTCCCCTCCTCCCTCCAAAACTGGCTTGAGCCCAAACACACATAATCCCACTCGCAAATCATTCCGCCCAACTCCTTAACAAAATTACGTCGCATCTCTACAAACACCTGTCCGCACTGCTATTCAATCACACATCACATCTTTAAACTGTCTCATGAAGCGAAAACGTTAATCCTTCTATTTTGTAGCAGACTGGTATCATACCTGCCACTGCCGTTACGGGACATTCATCTTGATTTCTTCACTAACCGATGTGTTTCCCTCCCCCTTCCTTCCCCTTATTTAAACACCTCTCCATCTCCCCATTGGCCCAAATAATTTGCATTTCCCGCCACTCAAGCTATAACCGGTGATTTCCTTGCGTACAGACTACGTTTCCCATAATCCATGGCGATTGTAAAAACTTTAAAACCGTCTCCTTGCATCTGATTTTTTTTTGTTACATCAAACCCACATCATTTGTATAAACCGAATTCATTTGTAGTCCAACATATGTAAAAGTTCTTATATTTCCACCTCTGTCTTTAGTGACGAACCACGATGTATCACCTTCCGTGTGGGGTTGCTCTGTTCATTTTCTCCTTCCGTATTTCCTTTTATTTCCTTGTGGGTGCTATCCCATGTTGGGCATAAATTCCGACAAGAATTCACTAGAGTAGGGATTAAAACCTTTTTTACTCACTTTTCAAGCTGTTTGCATATGCGTTCTCTTTGAAGCGTGCCGTTTGGCTCGGCACCATGCCCACACGGTGACTGGGTAACAATCCTTGCCACTGCCTCCACCAAACATGGTGGCACAAGAGCTCAGGGCCTCAAGCCGAATCCCTTTCAGTCCCCCAGAGGCACCATCAACACACTTTCCCTCTTTACAAGAGGAGGAAGAGGGAGAGATACAGAACACAGATTCGCAAGGAACATAGGACACCTACCGTACCCCCGACCCTTGGGATGATTATGATGTGGTCCTGGATGACCCAGACATGGAGCAACCAGTACCTACCAAGGCGTCCCCACCAGATGAGACATCCTCATACCTTTGTGTCATCCAAAGAGGGGTGGAGTACCACAAGCTCCCCATGCACGTGACTGAGGAGCCAACTGACATCCTCGTGGAAACACTTTCACGCACAGAGCGCACAATTCAATATCTGCCAATGATTGACTCTGTCCTCAACACTTCCAAAGAGATCTTCAAGGACCTAGTCAAATCCAGGGTCCTAACTCCTTGCATAGAGAAGAAATACAGGCCATCTCCAACTGACCCTATTTACAGGGACATCCCCAGCCGACTCCTTTGTCACCACAGTCAGGAAGAGAGCTGCATCACAAGGCACTGGAGATGTGCCTCCTTCAGACAAAAAGTACACAAATTCATGCAGCAGGCAAAAACTAGCAGCAGGGTACGCAAACAACTGGCACATCGCCAATTCAGTTGGCCTACTCTCCCAATACACTAGGATGAGATGCAAGACATGATGCTACATCTCCCAGATGAATACAAAACAAGCATTTACAATGCAACGGTCTCGCCTTTGCAAAAGTTAGAGCTATTGGCATTGTAAATGACAACATTTCTATTTATGTGTTGGTTTTGAAAACGGATAAATAATTGGCATTGTCATTTACAATGCCAATAGCTTAATCTCTCGCAAATGCCACACACAGACACACACACACACACACACACACACACACACACACACACACACACACACACACACACAGAGACACACACAGAGACACACACAGAGACACACACAGAGACACACACAGAGACACACACACAGAGACACACACAGAGACACACACAGAGACACACACAGAGACACACACAGAGACACACACAGAGACACACACAGAGACACACACAGAGACACACACAGAGACACACACACAGAGACACACACAGAGACACACACAGAGACACACACAGAGACACACACAGAGACACACACACACAGACACACACACACAGACACACACAGACACACACACAGACACACACACAGACACACACACAGACACACACACAGACACACACACAGACACACACAGACACACACACAGACACACACACACAGACACACACACACAGACACACACACACAGACACACACACAGACACACACACACAGACACACACACACAGACCCCCACACACAGACCCCCCCACACACAGACCCCCACACACACAGACCCCCACACACACAGACCCCCACACACACAGACCCCCACACACACAGACCCCCACACACACAGACCCCCACACAGACCCCCCCCACACACAGACCCCCCCACACACAGACCCCCCCACACACAGACCCCCCCACACACAGACCCCCCACACACAGACCCCCCCACACACAGACCCCCCCACACACAGACCCCCCCACACACAGACCCCCCCACACACAGACCCCCCCACACACAGACCCCCCCCCCACACAGACCCCCCCCCCACAGACCCCCACACACACAGACCCCCACACAGACCCCCACACACACAGACCCCCACACACACAGACCCCCACACACAGACCCACATACACAGACCCACATACACAGACCCATACACACCCACACACACACCCACACACCCACACAGACCCACCCACACCCCCCACAGACCCACACATCCACACACAGACCCCCACACAGACCCCCCGCGCACAGAGTCCCCCCCCCCCCCTGCACAGAGTCCCCCCCCCCCTGCACAGAGTCCCCCCCCCCTGCACAGAGTCCCCCCCCCCTGGCACAGAGTCCCCCCCCCCTGGCACAGAGTCCCCCCCCCCCCTGGCACAGAGTCCCCCCCCCCCCTGGCACAGAGTCCCCCCCCCCCCTGGCACAGAGTCCCCCCCCCCCTGGCACAGAGTCCCCCCCCCCCCTGGCACAGAGTCCCCCCCCCCCCCTGGCACAGAGTCCCCCCCCCCCTGGCACAGAGTCCCCCCCCCCCCTGGCACAGAGTCCCCCCCCCCCCCTGGCACAGAGTCCCCCCCCCCCCCCTGGCACAGAGTCCCCCCCCCCCCCCTGGCACAGAGTCCCCCCCCCCCCTGGCACAGAGTCCCCCCCCCCTGGCACAGAGTCCCCCCCCCCCCCCCCCGGCACAGAGTCCCCCCCCCCCCTGGCACAGAGTTCCCCCCCCCCTGCACAGAGTTCCCCCCCCCCTGCACAGAGTCGTCCCCCCCCCCCGCACAGAGTCGTCCCCCCTGCACAGAGTTCCCCCCCCCCCTGCACAGAGTTCCCCCCCCCCCTGCACAGAGTCGTCCCCCCCCCCCGCACAGAGTCGTCCCCCCCCCCCCCCACAGAGTCCCCCCCCCCCCTGCACAGAGTCCCCCCCCCCCCCCCCCCCCCGGCGCACCGAGAGTCGCCCCACCCCGCCCACAAATGCGCCCACTGTTTCCTTGGGGCAGAACGCTAAAAGTTTCAAACCAAATCATTTTCGTCCCTGCCCACCCTCGAGAGTTGTCTCCCTGCGAGTAACAAGCACCAGTGTAATAATTGCAGTCACATGAGAACATTTAACAGTCCGCGTGAAAAGCAAAAGCAAAAAAAAAGTCTGCTACTGGTCATTGCAGCTGGAGCAATGTCCCGCAGCTGCTCCCACTAAAAGAAAGAGGCGGCCCTTAGACGCAACAACAAACCATGGCCACGCCCATCACGCGCAGCATCCTAGATGAACTGGGACAGGCGAGAAACATTGGCAGTCGGCAGTAGAACCGTAGCCTGCCACATGCTGTGTAAAACATGTGACACTTTTAGCATGTCTGCTTCTTGTGTACACTGACTTTCGAAAGCGAAGCCTTCCCACATTTTACAACAGTTTTTGTTGTGTCACCATATGTTATAATTTTCAGTTATCTGTGCTTCTAAATCTTACGGATGGCCAGGTTTCCTTTCTACTTTGTCACTCCTTCCAATGTCAGGTTATTGCACCCCTACAGACAGCCACTCTGTTTGCTAACGAACATTATTAATGCCATTATGCCTGGGTTTAATTTGCAAACTCTTATAAACACAGGCGTTCGTAAATGATGTTCAGCTGGGTTGCATGCACCGCCGCTGTTTATCACAAAGCCTGCCTTATTGATTTTGCCGGCGCCGAGGCAAAACAACAAACTGGGTCGGAAACCTCACACTTCACTCTCATTCGAAGAATGTCACCCACGTTTCAACTGTACGCCATTGTCTGTAAGCCCCGTCCTTTTCAGACTGGGGCACATGATTTTGACTGACAAAGAATGTACCAACAGTTGGAAAAGGACTGTGCTTAAAGGGAGAAAGAAAATAAAAAACACGCCCACCATTCTGAAAAGGACGGGGCTTCCTTTTACTGGCTACCAGGAATCTCCACTACATTCCATCTGGAACGTCCTGCTCTACGTAAGAGAAAACACTACCCCTCAACGTATCGGATCTCTAGTTGGGTACTGCAGGCATTTCACACTGAACTGAACGGGATGGAAGGGTTGCCGCCTTTCGAAGAGAAAAATTCAGGCCATTCATTTGTTGTTGTTTTAAAATCCTGGAAAGGTCGGGACGCAATATTACATATAATTGTGAACAAAACCGCATAGGTAAGGACTATACGGGTTTTGTTGACTGCTTATTTTTGTGCCGGTTGGGTCATTAAAATACTGGTGGTGCCGGTTGCAACCCTAACTATAAAGTGGACAACTGTCGATCTAAGAAGTGAAATGCACAATTGCTTGGACCCATAATTAAAACCGAAAACAACTGACTCACCAGATCAACCCAGTGCATTTTAAAATACCCAGAAAGCATTTTTATACCACAAAACCATTAGTGCAACTTTCCCCGACAGATTAAGATTACCTGTTACGGACCGGACATGTGGTTTTAAATATAAAACGGAAAAACTAAGATGTAATCATAGCAGACGGTTTACAGATTAATGGGAGGACTACAGTCCCCGTAAAGCTTTGCGCGCTTTCACTCTTCCTGTTTACGACATGACCTCATGACGTAACTAGGCTACCATTTAAACTATTCCCGCCAGGTTTTGCAGCAATAAGAATGTCGCGAAAGAAACAATGGCGGCTTCACTTAGATGGTGAACTTCTTCAGCCGCTATATCAAAACGGAGTAATCGCCTGAGATTGGTACGTATTGCCCAAGGACTATACAAGGTGCAGAACAGTATTCGATTCCCAACAGTAAAGCCGTTGGCTATTCGGATGGGAGTGACCTGTTCGTTTCGCCGTTTCCTGTCACACCGATCAATGTCTCATTGCAACAAGAGTGGGCGCGGGTCTTTCATAGAGTGCGTTGCGTTGGCTCGCACGTAGTTCTGGCTTAACCCAGAGGGGAGTGGTGTGGCTGGAATGAGAAGAGGCGGGAGACCAAGGCAGCCGCCCCGGGGCTCCCCAGCTGCTAATTTTGGATCCTTGTCATGCGCCCCCTAATGGCCCGACCCGTAACTGTAGAATCTGGCAAGATTAAACGGATAGGCTACCGAACAAAGACAAACGAGAAGACCTCTTGGAAGCCCCGTCCTTTTCAGACTGGGGGGCGTATTTTTCACTGAGAAAATCACTAGTAGAACAAAACTAAAAAACACGCCCTCAAACCGAAAAAGACGGGGCTTAGAGCGAGAGAATGACGTCACAGAGACCTCTTCTCCAATGGCTTGGCTGCCGTTAAGTAGGCCAGCCAATGGAGAAGAGGGGTGGGGTTTACCCTCGCTACTCAGTCATTAAATCTCGCCAGCGAGACTGCGCATGTGCGCAGCCTACGCTAGCCGAGACCTAAAAACGAGGGTCAGACCTGGTAAATGAGGGGAGCCAGTCATAAAATGCAACAATCAAATGTGCATTAGACGGACCGGGCACTGCTGCAAGGGGCATCAATGCATCAATCATGTTTTGTAGATATGCATGGCTACGCATAATTATCCAGGTTCAAACCAGATGTGCAGCAGCACAGTCTCAACGTACCAATCAATAGGGAAAACCTCGTTGGGCCTGCTGTGGACACACAGCTAAAGAAAATGAAGGACACTGACGCAGGCAAATCCATGGGTGCCTTACAGACAGCACCTCAAACCAGCTTTATGAAATCCTTGACGTGAGCCATTTGATATCTGAATCCTCTTCGATATGTTTTCGACTGTGAAGCTATAATATAACTGTGCCTTTTTTGATGTATACAATTGTCATATTAGGGAGATTAGACCAAGTGGTATTCCTCAGTCAACTAGTTTATTTCAAAGATGATCCTTGTCCACTGTATCGAAGGCTGTTCAGAGGTCAACAAAGCATGTGCAGATCCTTGGATTAAGCTCTGACTTCCGAACTATAGGCTAAAATGTGAAACTAGTCTACCATTGAATGACTTTCAAACCACACATGCTCTGTGGGTATCACATTTTCCTTTAAACTGCATTCCTGCAAATGGAATAGAAGACGTTCTGCAAAGTCTTCAAGCCTAGTTTTTATTCAAAGAAGTCTTTCTAGTGATGAGGTAGGGTATTCTACCCGTAGTTAGCATTGTGCATGGGCATCAGCTCCTTTGTTTGTTTTTCTTCGCCTTTTATTTTACCGAAGCTTAATCTTCTCCTATCATGTGATATGAAAAAAAGGTGGTTGCAGTAAACCAAGCAAATTCTCACTTCTATTGTTTGCTTTTTTTTGTCTCGCAGCGTAACTTTTAAGTGTTTGTTTCTTATGCAGCCATATAGTATATTTAAATACTTCTGCAAAACATGCCTGTAGAAAAGTACTCCTTTTTGACACGGTCACCCTGACTTTTTGCCTGGTAAATGATGGGATTTCGACTAGAAGTGCACTGGGTTCCTGTTAACCAGGTCCCCAGTGCCAGATCTCTTTCCCAAAACTGTACAATTGTTGTTCCAATGGGTACCTAGGGCCTGAGGTTCTAAAGAGGGTCCCCCAAGGGCTGCAGCAAGAATAGTACCACCCTAAGGGACCCCTCACCTAAGTTCATGCTGGGCTGATATCCCAGGCTGTGTGTTTTGGTGCAGACAAAAGTGAAAACATGACTTGACACACATCCCTGCGTGCCAGGCACCCCTAACACTGCATGTAGTTCTTGTATGCCACCCTGCAGCAGGCCTTGCATACCTAGGGCAGGGTGCTTGGTATTACTTGTGAGGGCATACCTGTGTGAGCAGATAATGCCACTGTGCTGGTAAATTCCATTACTATCCGTGCAAGTGAACAGGGAAGCCATTTTAGAACATGTGCTAGACACTGGTGAAAACGAGTTCCCCAGCTACAGGATGGCTTCACTGAAAATAGGGATGTTTTGTATCAAAGATCACGTATTAGTAAACCCACACTGATTCCAGTGTTGGATTTACCCATACATCACATAGAGGGAACCTTAGAGGTACCCCCTGAAACCTACCAGCCTCTGGTGTGTTCACTGACTGGATTCTGCCAGCCTACCACCTGAGACACTGTTCTGACCTCCTAGGGTGAGAGCCTTCTGCTCTTAAGACACACAGGACAAAAGCCTGTCCTCGAAGAGGGTGTCACACCCCCTTCCACAGGATGACCTGCTGATTATCCTTCCTAGGCCAGCAAGCATCAAAGAGCTGCCACCTTTGAAATGCAAATCTGGCTCCCCTCCCAGAAGAGGAAGCCGACCCCCTTTGTCCTGAGCCCATTTGCCACCTGGACAGATGGAAAAATTTGCCAGTCAGATAGGCATGTAACCTTCAGGCTAGTACTCACCCCCCCCCCCCCCCAGGTTGGCTAAACTGAGGTGGACATGACGTTTCAGAAATAGCCATCTTTGTGATGGCATACTTAAGGATTCTGGGACAGAGTTAGGGCTACTTCCCACAGAAAGTGGTCATATAGGAGAGACGTAGTGCCACCAAGGGTCAGTAGCCCATTGGTTACTACCCTACCCAACATTGGGGGAACCTCTGGCACCAGAACAGCAGATTCTGCCAAACTGAAAGACTAAGCAGGATGTGAAAAGTCGTATGCTGCAAGAACTGAAGTCCCAGCAACTGACTTGGCGTCAACCCTGCCGGTCTGACTACTGACTTAGACAATTACGCCAAACTCTGACTTGTCCTGCAGCTGCTGAACCCCCAAAGCCCGGGAAACCTGCCAGCACTTCACCCAGGAACCAAGACTTCCTGAGAAGTAGGCGACTTGCTTATTTGCAAGCCTGCAGGCATCCAAAGACCCCGGTGAAGACCTTGTGACAGCAAATCCTGAAGACACCACCACACCCATTGCTTTAAGCCAGAGTTGAAGTGGGTCAACAGTGTCTTTGTGGTCCACCAGGTCTCCAGAAACAGAGTCCACTGTAGTTTCGCACCCAGTGAACTCTGATGTCGCCTGCAGCCTCTGCACATAGGCCTCCATCTACCGTGACTGCTTCCAGTAAGAAAAACCCCCGATGCCTAAAGACACTCTGCACCCATCGCCCCTGGGTCATGTAGAAGAGAACCAAAGGTGACCCTAGTGAGGCTTGTGGTGGTGTGCTGGTGCTGCTCTGAACCTTGCCCACCACTCACCTTACTCCTGGAAATTAGTCCTGTAAGTCGCTGTACAATACCTGAAGGTAGCATTGACTTGTTCTTCTTCCATAGGCTAACATTGCAGCTTCCAGAAATTGCAATGTTGACTTTTTGAACTGAAAATTATTGATTTAAAAAAAAATGTACCTGAACAATTTGCTTCTGGTTCCTAAACATATATAACTAAACGTGTCATTTTTATAAATTGGTGATGTACCTCCTTATTGAGTCGTGTCTCATTTACGGATTATTGTGTGTATTTGTAGATGTCTTGCACTCCTCTGTGAAAAACCTAAGACTGCTCGACCACACTGCCCCCTAGAAGAGCCCCTTGGGATAGCCATAGTAAGCCATGTCCACTTATATTGTGTAAAGCGTTCAGGGCTTCCCTTGTATCTCACTTTGATGTATCCTATAAAGAACCAGCTTCCTACAATGCTGAATGTGATAATTACCACAAGGTTGGAAGTTGTGGACTGCAGTTCTTCAACAAAGCATTAACCAATATTCCATGCTTTCCCCAAGAACCTCAGTACTATGTTAAGTCCATTAGTTTAGGCTGATGTTTCACTCAGAATTTTAGTTTATGCTACTCCTTTTATTTCACAGATGGTTCCTACTGAGCTTGTGGAGAAAGAGTTCTGGCGGCTGGTTAGTACCATCGAAGAAGATGTCACTGTGGAATATGGAGCAGATATTGCTTCTAAGGAATTTGGCAGTGGCTTTCCTGTTCGGGAAGGGAAATTTAAAGTTAAACCCGAAGAAGAGGTAAGCAGTCGTTTTTATTTTTAGGTTTTTATTTTTGAAAAAGTACCCTGACTTTTTTTTCTTTAAACTGACACGTGCACAGTTCAAAAGTCTTCTCCATATGTGTCAGATTCCCATTCAATGTTTTTGTGTTTTTCTGTTATCTGGGATCATGACTCGTCACTTTTTGGGTTTGCCATGTTACAATATGAAGTGTAGTGTTCTACTTTAGAATAGTATCTTGACACAAACTATTAAAGTGTCTGATGCTTGTATTGCACACTGCTGGTAATGTTTGTGTGCTACACAGTTACTGAGTATATGTGCTGGCCTTAAGCCATTCAGCTAAGATGGACTTGATTTGCTTGATCGACACAAATTTTGAAATTCTAAAGAGTTATGAAATGGGTGAACACGGTGATCGTTAATGACAGTATGACTGGAACTGCAGATGGAAGATTTTATAAACTGCACAATGTGTGTTGATTGCTAGTACTTGACCTGATTGGTAGCCAGTGGAATCTACAAACATCAAACTGGACGATATTCTAATCCGGGTGTAGGAATGCTGGCTCTGTATATATTGCACCAAAATGAGGTATAGTGTGCACAGAGTCCAGTGGAACCCCAAAGGTAAGCAGAGGTAAAAGTAGATAGCACCTTACTCTATATTTGTGGTAGTGTGGGCGAGCAGTGGGGCGTTATCAGATTGCAGTGTTAATCATTTGTTGTACACACAATCTGAATGAGACACATTAGTGACAGATTCCTTACCATAGAATATCCCCAGGCGTCAGACTGGATCCGGAAAGTTTTGCTAGTAGTACCCCTGCACGTCAGTAGGTGGTGTCGTGCAGCTCCACGTCCGTTGCTGGCATCGTATGCGCCGAGATGACGTCACGGAGACTACTTAGGCGCCACCCATGCGCGCTGACGTCAGTTCTCTATTTCTCCGCGCCAGCAAGCGCAGATCCAGATAGAGCACGTACTTTAGTCACTTTTTGACACTCTTTTGAGACTTTTGTCTCCCCCTGGTTTTAAATTCTGTGGGACCTGTCGTGGTAATAAGTCTGTGACGGACCCCCATGATGTTTGCCTCTACTGCCTGGAGACCGACCACGACTCCCGGGACTGTCTAGCTATGGCCCCAAAGGCCTTGAGGGAGCGGTGCAGGAAACTGCTGGAGGCCCGGCACTCGTCCAGGCGCCGCTCTGGGTCCAGGGAC
This sequence comes from Lissotriton helveticus, assembly GCF_964261635.1. Lineage (NCBI taxonomy): Eukaryota > Metazoa > Chordata > Amphibia > Caudata > Salamandridae > Lissotriton > Lissotriton helveticus. Next base: position 1,280,782,110 of record NC_136065.1, on the reverse strand, counting down.
TGCTCATGGGGCTGCAGTAGTCGTTCCTCGGGCTCCTAGTCTTCGCCCTCGGATTCTGGTAAGCAACGACATAAAAAGAAGTCAAAGAAGAGTGCTCGCTCTCCAAAGTCACCCCATCGGTCCTCGGATGCGGATGAGGGGGACAGGGGTTCTGCCCATGCGGCTCCCTTGGCGAATGGGAATACCGGGGTCTATCCACCTTATACGGGTCCGTCGGTGACTCCCAAATAGGTGCAAGGGTTTCTTGCCACCATGGACCGGCTTTTTAGCCCTCGGGCTGCCACCGGTGCGCCTTAGGGACCCGTGTCCAAATCCTGTTGGTCTGCCAGCGCCGCTGGCGGATCCAGCTTTGGCTCCACAGGATCCAGTGCCGTTGGCTCCGGCCCCAGCGCAGCCCTTGACTCTGCCCCCAGCACCGCAGTGTGTGCAGTTCGTTCTGCCCTTGCCCTGGTTCCAAGACCATTTTGTCCCTGTGAGAAAGTGCCATCGTTATTGCATGGTATGCCCCCACTTTTTGCTGACTTGCTGATGTACTTTGACTGTGTGCCCTGGGCTCCTGCCAATCAGGTGCCCGGGGCCTGTTATTTCCCTAAAACTGTGTTGAAACCGAAACCCAATTGGCATCTCTGGCCACATGTCAGTCCCTGGTAAATGGTACCCAGGGCACTATGACCAGAGAAGACACCTAAGGGCTGCAGCACTTATTGTGCCACCCTTAGGGGCCCTGTACCCTGACTGACACTGACTGACACTGACACACACGCCACACACACGCCACACACACGCCACACACACGCCACACACACGCCACACACACGCCACACACACGCCACACACACGCCACACACACGCCAACCACACGCCAACCACACGCCAACCACACGCCAACCACACCACACACACGCCACACACACGCCACACACACGCCACACACACGCCACACACGCGCCACACACGCGCCACACACGCGCCACACACGCGCCACACACACGCCACACACGCGCCACACACGCGCCACACACGCGCCACACACGCGCCACACACACACGCGCCACACACACGCGCCACACACACGCGCCACACACACGCGCCACACACACGCGCCACACACACGCGCCACACACACGCGCCACACACACGCGCCACACACACGCGCCACACACACGCGCCACACACACGCGCCACACACACGCGCCACACACACGCGCCACACACACGCGCCACACACACGCGCCACACACACGCCACACACCACACACCACACACCACACACCACACACCACACACCACACACCACACACCACACACCACACACCACACACCACACACCACACACCACACACCACACACACCACACACCACACACCCACACCACACACACACGCTTTGCAGGCTGAGTGTCTTGGTGCAGAACTAAACATAGCGTTGACATGGCACACATCCCTGTGTGCCATTCCCACAAACACACTGCCCTGGCATACCTCAGTTACCCCTCTAGCTGGGTGCACTATACCAGTGGTGGGGGCACAGGTGCATGAGCCCTGTGCCCCTACAGTACCCAGGGTCATTCCTGGGCACTGTAAGTGCAGTGATGTCATTAAGAGTATATGGTGCTGGGAGGTTGTCATTACGAACTCCACAGCACCATTATGGCTACACTGATGACTGAGAAGTTTGATATCCAACTTCTCAGCACAGTAAACCCGCACTGATGCCAGTGTGGGATTTAATGCCAAATACACAACTGAGGGCATCTTAGAGATGCCCCCTGAAACCTAACCAACTCCCAGTGTTCAGACTGCGTGGCTACCAAGGCTGCCACCACCAGACATGTTTCTGGACCCCTGGGTCGAGAGCTTGCCGCTCTCGGGGGCCTGAAACAATGCACATCCTGGGACGGGGTGCCAAGCCTCCTCCCCCAGGATGGGCAGGGGAAGCTTCAAAGGCATGCCGCCTTTGTGAGCTTCTCCAGGCCACTTGCTTTACTCAGCAACTGGCCCCCACCGGTTCTGAACCCCACTTTGGCGGGAAGACAGGCGGGAAACCCTAAGTGAGGAAAGGGGGTGTGCCAGCCTCTGCCAATCCCACCCCTCGGGTGGGAGAGGCGAGGTGAAGCACAACTCCGAGCTACCGCCATCTTGAGGATGGGGAGCCCTACCCAATCAGAGCTAGGCCCCTGCCCCCTCCCACTGGAGAGTGGCAGGATAGGGGGTGTACTCACCCCAGGACAGGGAACCATTGGTCCCTGCCCTTGCCATACCTGTAACGCCCCTAAATTTAGTATTTAGGGGCACCCTGAACCTTCCTTCCTTGGATCCCGATTTGAAAACCAGAAGGAAGAACAAGAAAGACCTGCTGTGCAGCTGCTAACAAGAGGATGACACCAACTGACTTGGACCCAGCCCTACCGGCCTGTTGATTCTTGAACCTGCTCCTGCTAAAACCCCGGCGTCTCCTGCGGACAGCAACCTCGAAAACCCCGGAGGACCTGCCTTCCTTACTCATCTAAAGACTGGGACTCCCATGAGCAGTGGTTCTGCTCAAACAGCAACAACCCCTGGTGCCAGCCAGGAACCGCGAATCCAGCACACTCTGCACCTGCCGAGCCCGGCCCGTGCCTGAGTGGACAAAGACCACGAGGACATCCCCCTGGAAACTGTGACCCGGAATTCAATGCCCAAGGACTCTCCTCGACGATCCTGACGACGCCTGCAGCCTCACAACAAGGGACCCCTCCAACCGCGACCAGTTGAGGGTAAGATTTCCCGAAGTCAAAAGACACCCCTGCACCCCACAGCCCCCTCTGCCCAACTCCTGGGTGCGTACCTATCCTCCTAGATCCCAAGTGGTGGTCGCACCTGAAGAATCTCTGCCCCGAGCCTGCAGCCTTTGTTCAACTTCCAAGACTCCCATTGAATAACATTGGGCACTCGAAGGCCCAAAAGCGCCCCGCACCCAGCCGCCCGAGTGCCGCTGGAATTGCAGTAACTACCCTACTCTACTTCCCACTTGCCCTGTGTAAGTGACCAGGAGCTCAACTCTCATTGCTGCGTGGTCTGCCTGCTGGCAGCCACCAACCGAAGGCCACCTATCCTCCATAGGATAACATTGGGCCTACTCACTCTTCACCCGGCTGTCCCTGTGCTGCTGAGGGTGTAACAACTGTATTTACCTGATCCTGGGAGACCTCTGAGTCTACCCCCATAACCTTAACTTTGCCAGCCGAGTACTTACCCAAAGACCGATAACTTGATTTTCTCCATAGGGTAACATTGCCTGGGTTTCACTCAGAATTTCTACTAAGTGTCGATTTTCCAAACTTACAAATATTCCTAAAACAAATTTACTCACCTGCAATCAGGAGATATCCCAGTTCTGCACCTTTCAGCCCTGCACTGAACCTAGAAAGTAATTATAACCCTGATTTACTGTTAACCCAATTTTACTCCATAGGAATACATTGCCTGGTTTTAACCAGAAAATCTTCCAAGTGTCAATTTTCTAAAGTTGCAAATATTCCTTAAATGCCTGTATAACAAACGATATCTTTTAACTGTTTACAGGAAATGCACCAGGGCTGAATCCAGTATCCAGCCCTGAGTTAGAAAAACATACGTAAAGTGATTTTATTGCATTTACTTAAAAACTTCCATTGAGCTCAATGATAAATTGTGTTTAAACTTGTGTTGCATATTGCAACAACTGTAACCATTGCATTTAAAAATCAACTATTTGAAAGTATTCCATTGAAACATCTCATTCTGAAACAGTATGTTTGAGGCATGTGGGCTGCTGAATTAATAATTATTGCATAGATCGCTGCCTAGTGTTGGGTCCGGATGATTGCACGTTGTTGTCCTGGAAGAGTCTTCGAAGTATCACGAGATAGGTGGCTCCTCCCCTGGACTACAGTGCGCATGGGCATCGACTCCATCCCCAGATTGTTTTTTTCCGCCATTGGGTTCGGATGCGTATTCGATCACTCAAGTTAGGAATCGACAAACTTTCCTTTGGCCCAAAGGCCTTTCCTATTGTCGGTATTGTGTTCCGACCGGTGCCCACTTCTGTTCCAGCTCTTCAGTGCTCGAGGCCCGGTCTACGCTACAGGCCTTCTTCGACGAACCATCATGGAACGGAGCCCGTTTAAAAGGTGCCCCGTGTGCAACTCGAAGTATCCTCACATCGACGTCCACCCGGTGTGCAACAAGTGCCTGTCGCCGGATCACGATGAAACCAACTGTATGGCTTGTTCTCGTTTCCGCTCCAAGAAGACGATTCGACTTCGGCGCGGCAGGAGGCCCAGCAGACTGCACCTGACCCGGTGAACATTTTCGATACCGAGGGAGAAGAGGCAGACGAGCCGGAAGATCGAGAGCCGATTTCCAATCCAGCGGCAGAAATCGACTCCAACTACGACGCAGACGTAGAAATGCTCGATGCAGAAGAAATCGTTGACTAGGTAGGAGACGACGATCAGGCCTATGGGGCCACGGAAGATAGCTCAAGCGAGGAGCTATGCCCCGTTCAAACTATATGTACGGCTCAGGTCGAGGGATCGCCACATGGCCTTACCCAAGATCTTGCACCTAGTTCCACAGTCTTGCCTCCGGGCCCGGCTACGGACACTTCTAAAGAGCCACCATTGGTGAAATCGAAAAAGCTTTGGTGTCTACAAAACCGAAAGTGCTAGAGGCGCCGTCGAAACCGAAAGCGCGTGTCGCCTTGGTCGGCTCCAAGTCTTCAGACCTATCGGTGCAGACAAGGCCGAAAAAGGTTGTCGACTCGGTGAAGTCGCTCAAGGGCGTCGAGCCGAAGACTGGGACACCAAAAGCACTTGTCAGGGTCGTCGACCCGAAGACTTCGGCGACGAAGGCCGTCGACACAGACAAAGGACTCGGAGCTGCAAAGGTTGTCGATCCAGCGCGTCGGCCGGACAAGGCCAAAAGTACTTCAACCCCCGAGTCCGCACCTAGTGGTGGCTCGAAGGCACCTGTCGAGTCGACTCAGCCGTCCGCCTCCTTCACGAAGCAGGTGTCGGAATCATTGAAACGCATTAAAGACCAAGCTTCCGCTGTCGATCCGAAGGATCCTTCCACGCCGAAGCCGGCCAGCAAAACGCAGAAGTCGACAGCGCCTATTCAATTTACGCTGCCGCCGAAAGTGGCGCCGAAGGCGTTCGTGCCTAAGAAGGTCATCGAGGCGTCCATGAAGGTGTCCCCGGGGCCGAAGCCTACCCCTGCGGTTGTGGGCACAAAACATCGACAACCCCTGCTGGAGGAGCAGTCTGAACAATTCATCGACGCCGACACCGGTAAACCTTCGATTTACAAACGAAAGATCACACCAGCACAGCCTATGGAGTCCTACACAATTCCTTTGAAGAAAAGGGATTCCACGGATTCACCCGTTCTTGTAGAACTGATAGCTCCATGTGGACAGGACACTGCTCCAATCTCGCCCACATACTCAGAAGTGGAGGCTGGGGAAGGTGACTATGATGAGTACAACTACCCTGCCGACACTGATCCTGAGGATCAACATGACCCATGGGCTGATGCTGCGGACCCAGGGGATCCACAAACTGCCCCAGACACTCAAGTGTATAATGTCAAAACATCACCTACTGAGGACTCAGCGGCATTTAATGCGCTTATTGAAAGGGCAGCCAAAAACCATTACGTCCAGCTCCATGCTGACCCTATTGAGGTGGATTTTTTGTTTGACACCTTTTCCACCTCTGAGAAGACCGTAAAGACTCTGCCTATGCTAAAGGGTGTCTTAAAACATGCTGCTGACATTTTTAAAGAGCCCACAAGGGCCAGAGTTATAAACCCCAGTATTGAAAATAAATACAAGCCGGCGCCTGGGGACCCTACCTACATCAAGGGCCAGTTGCCGTTGGACTCTTTAGTAGTTTCCAATGACCGGAAGAGGGCGAACTCACACACTACGGGTGATGCTCCTCCCCCTGACAAGGAATCTAAAGTGCTAGAAGCATCAGGGAAAAGTGTGGCCGCTCAAGCAGCTAATATCTGGCGCATTTCAAACATTCAGGCACTCTTGGCCAGATATGACAGGGCACATTACGATACACTTGAGACCCTGTTACAACACTTGCCAGATGAATATAAAGAGGCGGCAGAGATACTCGTACAAGAAGGGAAACTCATCTCAAATGCTTCTATTAAGTGCGCACTAGACGCAGCAGACACCGCGGCCAGGGCCATTAACACCAGTGTGATGTTGCGGCGTCAGGCCTGGCTCAGAATCTCCGGGTTCAAGCCAGAGATACAAACCACCATCCTAAATCAGCCTGTAAACCCTGATCACTTATTTGGACCTGAGGTGGACACCACCCTGGAAAAAATCAAGAAGGATACCGAGACTGCAAAGTCCATGGGGGCTCTCCAGTCCCAGCAGTTATGGGGTGGTTCTTTTCGTCGCTCAAGCAATAGAGGTGTTTCCAGAGGCCAGCTGTCCCAGCAAACACAGTACACTAAGAGTGGCGCACAAACCTCATACAACAAACAAAGTAGAGGTGGCTATCGTGGAAACAGCGCCAAAGGCAGGGGTTGTGGAAACAACAGCTCCCGATCCTCCGCCGCCAACAAACCGTGACGCCTTGTCACTGCCCCCCGACCATACCACACCAGTCGGGGGGAGACTCCAACAGTTCCTGTCAGTCTGGAAATCCATCACCACAGACAGGTGGGTCAGAAAGCTTATCCAGTACGGTTATTGTCTGGAGTGGACATCCACTCCACCCAACATACCCCCAAAACACCGTCCTATGTCCACAGAGCATTTGCACTTATTGCAGCAAGAGGTACTCATCATGCTGCAAAAAGGGGCAATCGAGCTGGTACCAGTGGAACAAAGAGGCACAGGAGTGTACTCTCTGTACTTCTTAATCCCAAAGAAAGATGGGTCCCTCAGGCCCATACTGGACCTCAGGCCCCTAAACCAATACATTCTGTCAGAACATTTTCATATGCTCACACTGCAGCAGGTTCTTCCGTTGCTCAATTAGGGAGATTTCCTCGCAACATTAGATCTAAAAGATGCATATTTTCACATTCCGCTACATCCGTCACACAGAAAATACCTCAGATTCACCAGCCAGAATCAGCACTACCAATTCAAAGTCCTCCCTTTCGGAGTAACTACAGCGCCCTGGGTGTTCACAAAGTGCCTGGCGATAGTGGCTGCGCACCTCAGGAGACAAAACGTTCACGTCTACCCTTATTTGGTCGACTGGCTTGTCCAAGCAAAGTCGGCCCAACAGTGCGCTGCCAACATGTCCCACACCATTCACCTTCTTCACAATCTGGGATTCTCACTAAATTACCCAAAGTCACACCTTCAGCCCGCCCATGTGCGGCAGTATCTAGGCGCGACAATAAACACTCTGGCAGCCACAGCACAGCCAAATTCAGTGAGGATCAACAGCATTCAATTGCTGATACAAAAATTCAGACCGCAACACTCGCTCCCAGCACGAGTGTTCATGCAGTTGATAGGCATGATGGCCTCCTGCATCTTCATAGTCCCGGACGCGAGACTACATATACATCCGCTTCAAGAGTGCTTGGCACGTCAGTGGAATCAGGCTCACGGACAGTTAAAAGACCTAGTGTTGGTGACCGGTCGTGCATACAACTCTCTGCATTGGTGGAATCCACACAACCTTTGCAAGGGACGACCGTTCCGGGAGCCTGTGCCACAGATCATCCTAACAACGGACGCATCTCTCCAGGGTTGGGGAGCTCATGTACTCCACTACACAGTGCAGGGACTATGGACATCGCAGCAAAAGAAGATGCACATCAACCACCTAGAGCTGATGGCAATCTTCATGGCAATGAAGGCATTCAAGGTACACTTGTGCAACAAGGTCGTGTTAATCCGGATGGACAACATGACGGCCATGTACTACATTCAGAAGCAGGGAGGTACACACTCTCCACAGTTGTCTCATCTGGCTCAGAGCATGTGGAAGTGGGCCATTCAGAGGAACATCTTCCTCATGGCGGAACACCTCCCCGGCAAGGACAATCAGATGGCGGATCTGCTCAGCAGGTACAGCCACCAAATGCACGAGTGGGAGATACATCCATCAGTACTCCACCCGTACTTCCAGCAGTGGGGTCATCCAGAGATAGACCTGTTCGCCACAAGGGAAAACGCCAAATGCCAAAGCTTTGCCGCCAGGTTCCCGCACCCACAGTCGCAGGGCAATGCGATATGGATGAACTGGTCAGGCAAATTTGCGTACGCTTTTCCCCCAGCACCGCTAATACCGCTGGTGGCACGAAAGCTAAAGCAACACTCGATGACGCTCATCCTGGTTGCTCCAACGTGGGCACGCCAACCATGGTACACCACGTTTCTAGAACTTTCCGTGGTACCGCATCAAAGGCTGCACCTCACACCCAGACTTTTGACGCAGAGCCATGGCGACATTCAGCACCCTGATCCGCAACAGCTCAACCTGGCGATCTGGGACCTGAGGTCTTAGAGTTTGGCTACCTCAACTTGCCTCCAGACTGCATGGATATCCTACGGGAGGCAAGAAAGCCCACCACCAGAGCATGCTATGCGGCAAAATGGAAGCGGTTTGTAATTTATTGCGTAGACCACAACATAGACCCGCTAGACGCGTCTACGCACAACATCATTTGTTATCTGTTACATCTTTACAAATGCAATCTGGCATATGCTTCCATTCGAATACATTTATCCGCCATAGCAGCTCATCTCCAAAACAGGCAGCATCTCTCCCTTTTCAGAGTGCCTGCCATTAAAGCCTTTCTGGAGGGACTCAAACGAGTCATTCCTCCCAGGACCCCACCAGCTCCTGAATGGAATCTTAATGTGGTCCTCACCCGACTAATGGGTCCACCTTTTGAACCTCTACATTCATGCGAGATTCAGTTCTTAACATGGAAAGTGGCTTTCCTAATAGCCATTACGTCACTGCGACGTGTTAGTGAACTCCAGGCACTCACTGTCCAAGAGCCATTCATACAAATTCACTCCAACCGGGTGGTGCTGCGCACTAACCCTAAATTTCTTCCAAAGGTGGTTTCACAGTTCCATATCAATCAGACTATTGAACTGCCTGTGTTCTTCCAAAATCCAGAGACAGTGGCAGAAAGAATGCTCCACACTCTTGACGTAAAAAGAGCCTTGATGTATTACATTGATAGGACCAAAGATTTTAGGAAGACGAAGCAACTCTTTGTTGCCTTTTCCGCACAACACAAAGGCACCCCCATTTCCAAAGCAGGTATAGCCAGGTGGATCGTTAAGTGTATTCAAATTTGCTATCAAAAAGCTAAGCGCACTTTAACAATCCCCCCAAAGGCCCACTCCACCAGGAAGTTGGGGGCCTCCATGGCTTTCCTTGGAAATATCCCTTTAGAAGACATTTGTAGAGCAGCCACATGGTCTACCCCACACACATTTACAAAACACTACTGTGTAGATGTGCACTCCAAGCAGCTGTAGGGCAGGCTGTTCTAAAAACGCTTTTTCAAACTGCTGCAGCTGGCACAGGCGGCCGCCGCTAATGGAGGGACTGCTATATATTCTATGCTATGCAGTAGATATGAATTCAGCAGCCCACATGCCTCGAACCGAATATGCTACTTACCAGTATGCATCTGTTCTTGGCATGTAGGGCTGCTGACATTCCTATCGCCCGCCCTCCTCCCCGGCGCCTGTAGCGGCTGCAGCACTTACACTTACTCTTAGCATGGTCATCTCTCACAGTGTTACACTCCATCTTTGCCACAATGGCTAAAAACAATCTGGGGATGGAGTCGATGCCCATGCGCACTGTAGTCCAGGGGAGGAGACACCTATCACGTGATACTTCGAAGACTCTTCCAGGACAACAACGTGCAATCATCCGGACCCAACACTAGGCGGCGATCTATGCAATAGATAGGAATGTCAGCAGCCCTACATGCCAAGAACAGATGCATACTGGTAAGTAGCATATTCGTTATGATGCCTTCTGTGGTTCTAAAATAAAGTAACTATATATGTTTATATACGAAACAATTGGCCTAGATTTCAGTTCTTGAGTATGTGAGACCATTTGCTGACTGAGTGTTTACAACAAATGCTTTACACTGTCCTCTGATACTGCCTTACTGCTTGACCAAGCTACCACTTTAGAGAGTAAGGTTATATCTAACTTTAGCCTCTGCCATACCTCTGGGGGACTGTGAACTCTGTGCACACTGTACCTTACTTTGGTCCAGTATATACAGAGCCTCTTCCTTACAATATCCAGCATTGCTGCATGGGTTTTTAATTCAACCTCAGCCCAGGCTGAGGTTTCCAGGTCATTGCTGCCACCATTAATGGGTGATAAACCTATCTCTTTCCTTTCTTTTTGCAGAGCCAGGAGTCTGGACTCTAGATCCAATCTTTTGACCAGCCTGGCTAACAGGCTGTCGTCCTCATTGAGGTTTTCCTCAATGTCCTCATCAGAGCCCGGACCACCTGTGTGGCCTCTAGGTCCACAGAGGTTGATTCTTGGAGTCAAGGGTACAGGGACCCTATCCTCCCTAGGAAGTGTTGGAGGAGGGTACCTATCTCCATTTTCCTCTTCTTGTTGGTCATAACAATTCTCAGAAGGGTGGGCCTTAGCATACTCAGCCAACAGCTTCTGGAGCCTTTGTTTGGTTGGATGTGGGCCCATGGCTATGTTTTTAATTTTATATAGGGACCTTAACTCCTGAAAAAGACCGGTGAAGGTAAGGGGTGAAGTTGAGCTCCTCAACCATGACCTGTATGTTTTCATTGTTATCTTCACTAATAGCTGGGTTCTGACATTCTAACACAAAGTTCTAACCCCTCTACCCTTGACTATAGCTACTTTTTATTTTCTAAAATTCTAAAGAGACTTGAGCAAGGCCCTAACAAGACTTTTAGTAGTTTGGTAAAATAAATGCCAATTTGTAAAAATCAGAATTCTAAAGGCAATTTAAGAGTTCTGGCTGGGCCGCCAATCTGGACTACCAAAGTCTCAGGGTGCCTAAGTCACCAAAGGACAGCATTTACAATAAGGGTGAACAACTACCAATATGTGGAAAAACAACAAACACTGTACAGGCCATTTAGAGATTGGTTAGCAAAATCCAAACAATTGATCAATGGGTTACCATCAAAAAGACTTGATGATCAGTCATCATCTGGCCATCCCAGGTGTGAGTTGGCTGGTCCCCTGATCATTGGGACAAAAACGCCACACAAATAGTTGCTGGTCTTGGATTTGGTCCTACCAACGTAAATGAGCCGCCATCAGATAGCTAATCTTTGATGGGTAATAAATTCTAGTGTAACACAAAAATTGTGAATTAAAATAGGATGATGTGTCCTCCATACATACATGTTATTCTTTAGCCGAACAACACCCCCTAATTAAAAACCAGAACAGTGCAAAGGAGACAGTCAAACAAATATCTGTCTAGTAACGGGCCAACATGTTTCTGCCTAGCGGGCACTCTGTCCCATGGCTTTCATCAGGGCCTCTGCTCTTTAGATAGTTGCACTTGTTGTTAAATGAACAGTGATTAAATCAAGAAAACATACCAAAAAATAAATTATAAAGGTTGGAAACGATACGACCTGTACCAACCATGATCATTAAACCTCCATGTCATTTGGAAAGTCTGATTCTACGGAGGAAATATATAATAATTAGTGTCATGTAACAATGTCTGCTATTCCAAAACATGTGTGTCACTTTGAATACTTCAAATAAAATAAACAGTTTTTGCTCACCCATCATGACAGGGGAAAGGACCTCACCTGGACCTTGCTCAGGTTCTACGGTGACTTAGGCACCCTGAGACTTTGGTAGTCCGGATTGGCGGCCCAGCCAGACTAGTTGGCTGATAGACCCCCTGTGTTCTTTTGCGTTGTACAAGTAGTGTAGCTAGTGATACGAACCAGGCATGGGTCTTTAAACTTTGAATCCCTCTGACCCCGTCTCCACGGTTTATTTGTGATAATTTAAGAATTTTGTCATGTGATAAGGTGGTAACCAAGTAGTCCAAGAAATGCAAGTTGTGTATCCCACCGCTGATCCACTGTGGCGGGATCGATGAAAACACGAACGCCTTGGGTGTGGGTAAAGCTGGCTTTATTGATTTTAACAAGCGCCTTCGCCGCGTTATGTTTCTATAATATTGTAGTGGAGGTTCAGTGTCTCGACGGGCGGGGGAACTCCTCTCCTTCCTCTGATCCCCGCCTTGTTTTCCTCCCTCCCGTGGACATCTGGGTACTGTAGGCGCGTCCGTTTTGATTGCCGGGCTCCGGTCGCATGAAACAAAAAGAGAGAAATGTACTCAGTAAATTGCTCTGATTTACTGAGAAAGTCAGGGGATGGGAGTGAGGGGCTGCACACGTGCTCGTAGATTATCCGTTGTGTCGGTTGCGTGGTAGGGAAGGGGCTCAGTGAAGGGTTGCCGATGGCGGGTGCTCTATGGAGGTCTAAAACCTCTTCTACCCGCCCAGCCCACGATACGATCCCGTACCTGGCTGAGCCACACTTTGGCGAAGCGCCTTGTCGGTGGCCTCCTGGCTCTGCACTCGCCGGACCCGTCTCCTCCATCACTCCCTGTTCCGCCTCACTCTCGTTGCCGCGTCTGCTTCCTCTGCTACGTAAGTCTCCTTCTCCGCTCCTCGACTCCTCAACTCCTCCGGGTGACGAACGCCCCTCCGGTTCGGAAGGCTCGGCTTTTAGTTCCGACGTCCCAGCTGACCAGGGGGCGTGGCTGGACTCGAACTCTGTCCAGTTAAATAAACAGCTCCCTTCCTCGTCGCGTGTCCTGGATGACTCCCAAGGCGATGCCCCGTTCCAGACCTCTGGCTGCTGTAGGGAAGAGAAAGAGGAGAACAGACATCGAGGGGGTGTTGGAGAAGGGGAAAACCCCACCGCTCCCTGGTCACATCCACCAATGTAAGAAACTGGCTATGTGTATACTTCACCAAAGTGAGGTACAGTGTGTATAGAGTCCAAGAGTCCACAGAGGTTTAGCAGAGGTTAAAGTTAGATAGAACCTTACTCTCTAAAGTGGTAGCTTGGTCGAGCAGTAAGGCAGTATCCGAGGATAGTGTTAAGCATTTGATATACCCACTCAGTCAGCAAATGAATTCACACACTCAAGAACTGAACCCTAGGCCAATTTTTTTTTTTGTATAAAAAAAAAATACTGTTTATTTTTAGAACCAAGCAAGACTGGAATAGGTAAGCATTAAACACTTTTCAGTAATAAGTTACTGGTTATAGAACTGTTTGAAAATGCAATAGGAATTGTACTTTGTTTGATTTACAGGGGAGCAGTAGAATGCAACACTTAGCAAATACAGTACATTGGAATGAATAGGCTTTTTCAGTAAATTGCAGGTAAGTTACTTTTACGTTACTTTTTCTAACTCCGTGTTGGATGGCTAGATTCAGCACTGGGACAGTTCCTGAAAACAGTTGAGAAAATGCGTTTAGTTTATTGGTATGATATTTTAAAGAATATTTAAAGTTTTCAAAACCCCACACTTAGTCAGTTTTTTTCGAAAGAGAATTGTCAATGTTATCCTTTGGAGAAAAACAGGTTACTCCTGTATTGGAGCTTTGATAGATTCACATTCCTGAATCATTCTCCGTCGTTGAGACGGGAGTCTCCGGTATATAAACTAGCAATGCTTTGCAGTATAGCAAACTGAAAGAGGCCTAGGCCCATTTCCCTTTTGCAACCCATAATACGCGTTATGTAAAAAGGACCAAACTTTTCTCTGAACCAATCCGAGCTCCTCACCCTCTAGAACCCTCTTGAGAGAACCTCTTGCTCCTCAGATTTTGTACCGCATGTTGTGCTAGGGAGTTTCCTTTGAGCTCTGCTCAAACTCTTCAATTCTACTCACTTTGACTGGGATTTGAGATTCCCTCTTTTTCCAGATTTACTTATTTGAAGTTCCTTATTCTTCTACCATGGCTGATGAGGAGAAACAATGATTATTTAGAGCTTGTGCCACCTTCTCTAAAAAAAACTCTATACAGATGACCCTCATAAAGACTGCATATACTGCCTCCATTTAGAACATCAGGCGAAGGATTGTAAGGTATGTCGTACCATCTCAAATAAAACCTTGAGGGATCGTGAAGGAAGACTACTACTTTGGCTTCAGAAGGTTAAGGCCAGGAAAGAGATCCTCTCAAGTGATAGCGAGGAGGAGTCCTCTTCGTCTAGGCGATCTCAAAAAAGAAACAGATCTCCTCAGGCTCATACCTCAGATGAGAGACCTGAGAAGGCCCCTAAAAAGACCACTCCAGGGTCTTCAGAGCGCAGTCTCTAAATCTCCTTCAGGCAAAGCTACGGAGAAGGGTCATGCTTCAGAGGAAAAACAAGTAAAGAAAACTACCTCAGAGCCTTCAAAATCTCCTCTCAGGGTAAAGATTACTATCAAAAAGCCATCCTCCACACCTGAGGAGAAAGAGAAAAATCTACACCGTCAACGGGAGCGTCGATGAGGAAAATGACATCGTCGACGAAGCATGAGGTAAAGGCTGTTTCTAAAGCTTTATCGCCGTTGAAACTTCCACCGTCGAGGACGACCATGGCTACACTCACATCGTCGACGGGATCGTCGACGACTGCAACGACCACGGGACCGTTGACAACGACGACGGTGACTATAGCATCGACTACTATGATATCGTCGACGGCGCCGACTTTCTCGTCGACGAGGGAATAAACCCGAGAAAAGCATTTTTTGGCCTGGAAAAGAACAGTTCCACCGGAAATTACATCTCCAAGTAAGGAGTCTCCATTAGTTTCTTCTCACCTTCTAGAGGAAGAGGACTCAGAGGACGAAGATGAAGGTGGTCCGTTTGGATATGGTAGTAGCCCATCGCAGTTAAGGGTGAAGACTCGGAGGATGAGTATGAGGGATTTCAGGATCATCCCCAACAACGACAACAATACCACCAGGAACATCACGAGGAGATAAGTGTACCGTCTTCTTTATTAAAGGACCTACAAGTCATGTTAGAAGATTATAAGAGAAGATATCCGGTGCCTCAGGCCTCTAAGGAAATTCCAGAGGTTAGGCCTCGACCACACTCTGTACCAGGTACACCAGTGCGAAGGCGGGAGATCTTGCCGGAGCCTCTTCCAAAATCTCCACTGTAGGAAGGTAGATCCCTGACTATGATTGCCCCCAACTTTTTGCCTGGTGTTTTGCTGGTTTTCTGACTTAGTTGACCTGGGGCCCTGCTATTCAGGACCCCAGGCCCACTGCTCTCTCTGTTAAAATGGATTCCATGTACCTTAGGTACATATCTAATTGGATACTGAGTCACCTTATCAGTCCCTGTACAGTGTACCTTCGGTACCCAGGGCATAGGTGTACCCAGGGCCTACCAGGGGCTGCAGCATGTATTATGCCACCCCTGGCTGGCCATCCAAATCTGACACAACTGACTGCACGACAGCTGGGGCAAGGTGGTGTAATCACCCTTTGCTTTAGATATAGTATACCTATATCTAACCCTAAAATGGACACATGTATGTCTATCAGTCACTCCTATGGCAGGCCTTAACAATCCTGAAGGCAGAGTGCTTGGAATCGTGTGAGATAGTGCTCTGGCATGAGCTGAGCCTGTCTGCGGCTTTCGGGATCCATCCCTTAGCAGTTTCCATGATATCGCATACCATATACTCTTAAGTGCATTATAATCCTCGCAGTTAAATGCCAACTCTGGTATCGCTTTATCAAAACATGTCGAGTAAGGTGTCATACGAATTGGAATACTAACCCCTCGCCAATTCTGGCGACGGGGTTAGCATTCCACCCTTCTAGAGGGACACGACATGTATGTAACCTGTAACCCCGGTTAAAGTCAGACATAGCCTCAGCTCCACAAGATGGATGCTGCCACCGAGACACAAGTCTGCCCTCCTGCTGCTGGGAGTCCTCCCAGCACAGGAGGCAAGGACAAAGGGTTTCCTGCCAGGGGCGGTGCCAGCACCGTCCCAGACAGGATTTTGTGTATCCTAGGTAGGCAGGGCTTTAGAGGAAGGTGACTGCAAGTGGCACCCCGGTGCTCACTGTGCATAGGCCGGCTGGAACCAGGGAAAGCCCGCCAAAGGAGAGGGGTGTAACCACCCCCCTCCTAGTCCCACCCATAGGGCAGGGCTTAGTCGCGTGCCAGCCCCTTTTTGCAGGATAAAGGTAGGAACTGGCCCCCTTCCAAATTAGATCAATCTTTGAATCCTGAACCGACCTTCTACACGAAGAACTCAAGACTCTTCCCAAGATTTCTCCCTTGTGACTAAGGAGTAGTCACTCTGCAGCAGCAGGCACCAACCAAGTATCGCGGTTTGTTGCCAGTCTCTCCTCCGGATCAAGACTGCTCCAGCACGACGAGAACCGGCTTCCCTGGCACCTCTGACCTCAACCTACATCATCAGCCCAGCTGTGATCCGTGGGTGCGACGAGATCTCGAGGGACCGGCCATCTTCAGAACTGCACGACGCTTGTCCAGCACGACCACCGAGTGACCCTCGACTGAGTGCTTTGGGGTAAGAGAAGCCCCGACCCTGAGCAGCTCCAGCACCGAAGTTCAGCCCCCCTGCATCCACGAGATCTGCGTGGGGCCCTTCTGCTTTTTGCTGCTCACTGCGTTGTCCAGGTCACTTGCCCGTTGGCTAGTGACCCTCTGACGACGAATTCTAACGACAAACACCGCTGGTCTGGTTGCTCCAGACTGGCCCTTGCTTCCCTCCTTCGGAGAAGTACCCTGGACCCTCCTGGTCCACTCAAGACGCCATTTTAGGTCCACCGCGTGGGCCTTGCATTTGCCAAGACTTGTTGCCCCAATCCTGGGTCCAGCGACGTCGACAGCAAGTACCTTCGTGGGACAGCTCGCACCTCCATCCTGGTCGCCGACAACGCCTCCTGGTCCGAGAGACTGCAGAGCCCAGCAGCGCCCACTCACCTGGCTGAGGTGACTTCGTCCGGTGCCATCCTGGTGCCCACTCAAATCACTGGCTAGTAATTCAGAACTTGGCCCCCTCTGCTTACAGGTTTCTTCTTCCCTGATCCAGGCTTGGATCACTCCGAACTTTCTTCACTGGCCGCCTGCCAGCAACTCTTTCTTCAGGCTCCTGGTTCTTCAACGAGGGTTTCCGACGCAACTTGAACCCTATGCAGCCGCAGCCCCTGGGCTAGGTAACCTGAGTACTCCGGTGCTCCAGCATAGTCCAACACCCTAAGTGTTCGGATCCACTCTTGTTTTCGACCCACCTAGTCGGGTTCGCCCGAGAACAGTAACTTTGCAACTGCTAGCCTCCATAGACTTTTTCCCGCCTTGCGCGTGAGAGTTCCCACTCTGCACACGACGTCCACAGGCCTCCTGCATCTAATCCCAGCGTTTAGAATTGTAGGCCTAGCGATTCCTAAGTCTAGAAAAGTATTACTTACCTGCTAGCAAGTTCGCATTCCACTTACTGTGTATATGGTTTTTCGTGCCCCTAGGGCATTTGTATAAATTGTGCGACTTAAAGTATTTTCTTAAGAGTTTTGTTGTGTGCTTAGCTCCCTGACTCATAAAGAGTTCAGGGTAGTCTTGTTATAAATAAATATCTGTTTATTTTCATAACAACTTGTGTGGTGTCCTTTCACTTGGTGTTCAAGGGGTAATGTGATGGTAAAACAGCTGGCTTAACACGCCCTCTAGAGTCTTACCCTTAGACTGCTCGTATCCATGCTACTAGGATAGCTGGTCTATAAGGTTGACTTACAACCAATCATCAATAAGGGTTGTTTGGACTGATACAAAGTGCTCACTAGAATAGTGAACATTATATATCAGGCCAACTTCTCACAGGCGCCTCGAAGCCGAAATGGAAAACATCGTGCAGCGGAAGAAAGAATTCGACGCAAAGATGAAAACTTTCACGATCCCTCACAAGACCAAGCCACCGGTGGTGGAGGTGGTCGAGGAGGAAGACGAGGTCACCGAAGAACAAGAACAAGACCCGGACGTCGAGGTGGTCGACGACCAGGAAGAGTACGAGAATCCCTACGATAGCTACAACTATGGGGAGGAAGAGGACAGCAGGACGGACGCAGAGTCGGCCCCCTCTGACCTACAGGAGGTGGATTACATGGATGTCGAGACCGACAGCCTGGAGGAGGCGGTCGACACGTACCCCTCGAGGCCCTCGCCGCCGGACGACATCGGGGCCTACAATTCGGTGATAAGGTCTGCCGCCGCGGCATTCAATCTGAAGCTCGATGAAGAGAAGCAGAAAGCAGACTTCCTTCTGGAGACATTGTTCCCAACACAAACTAGGAGCCAGTACCTGCCAATGCTCGACAGCGTCTTGGCCCAGGGGAAGGAAGCATTCAGGGAGCCCGCAACATGCAAGGCAGTAACTCCCAGAACAGAGAAAAAATACAAACATTCCTCAAAAGACCCATCCAACATTCAGGGGATGGTCTCCGCAGACTCCATTATCACGGCCACAGCAAGGAAGAGGGCTAACGTACCCACTACCTCTGGACCACCACCGGATAAGGAGAGCAAAAGGATGGATCTGGTGGGCAGAAGGATCGAACGGAATGCCGCGACCCACTGGCGCATGGCTAAATCCAACGCCCTGATAAACACACATGTACCTGATCATGGAGGAGCTGGGGCAGTTGGTGAAGGACCTGCCCCAGGATGCCAGGCAGAAGGCCGAAAAACTGGTTGAAGAAGGGAAGAACGCGGCAAATTCTTGCCTCAAGACGGCCCTGGATGGAGCAGACACCTCCAGCAGGCTCATGATGATAGGTGTCACTGAAAGAAGACACGCATGGCTAAGGATCTCAGGTTTCAAACCAGAGGTGCAACACAGCATTCTGAACACACCGTTCAACGGCGACACGCTTTTCGCAACAACAGTGGATGAGAAGCTCAGCCAACTGAAGAAAGATAACGAAACAGCAAGGTCCATGGGAGCATTGCAGTTCAGAGGCAACAAAAGGGGCACCCCGTCACGGAGGCCTGGCGGGAGAGGTGGAAACCAGCCAGGTACATCACACCAGGCTTTCCAACAAACGCACCAGACAGACTCGCAGGCCCAGCAGGGTCAGCAGAAGCAGTCCTGGCAATACCAACAAAGAGGCCAGTCCTTTCGAGGGAGAGGAAATGGACGTGGCCAGAATAGAAGAGGGGGACAACAGCCCGCCTCTAAGTGACTTCAAAAACTCCGTGTGCCCTCACACAGAAAGGATCCCAGGGGGCAGCACGTACAGAGGGATCAAGACAAGCTAGACATCTACGACCACATAACACCAGTGGGAGGAAGGTTAAGATTTTACCTCCAGGAATGGAGAAAAATCACATCAGACAAATGGATCCTCAACATCATCCAATTCGGTTACTGCATAGAGTTGGAGGGGAGGCCAATATGCAGAAAACCAAGGAGAAAACAACTAGCAAGCAAACAGCTAGAGTGTCTTCAGGAAGAGGCAAAGGAACTCCTGCGGAAGCAGGCCATAGAACGGGTACCCTTCAAGGAAAGAAACACAGGAATATACTCAACGTACTTCCTGGTGCCAAAGGTAGACGAGACAATGAGACCCATTCTGGACCTAAGGTTCCTGAACAAATTCATAAGAACGCAAAAAGTCAAAATGACCTCCCTGCAAGAGGTGCTCCCGCAATTGCAGATCGGGGACTTCATGGTCACAATAGACCTCAAAGACGCCTACCTGCACATCCCAATGAACAGAAAGCACAAGCATATGCTCCGGTTCACCATCGGAGAAAGCCACTACCAGTTCACGACACTAGCCTTCGGGCTAAAATCAGCACCAAGGGTCTTCACAAAGTGCCTCGCTGCAGTCGCAGCGCACCTACGAAGGCAAGGAATACACATATACCCTTACCTCGACGACTGGTTGGTGAAAGCAAATTCATACCAGAAATGCAAACAACACGCACATACAGTGACGAGCACGCTGATAAGCCTGTAGTTCTCCATCCATTGGAAGAAATCATCAATGGAGCCGGAACAAGTGAAGATCTTCCTGGGAGCACAGATCAACACCTTACAGGGCAAGGTGTTCCCCAGCGAGAAGAGGGCGAGGGCGCTGGTGAAGGAAACTTGCCTCTACCGGAAGGGACAAGCTCGGACAGTGAGGACTGCGAGCAAGATCATGGGGATGATGGCATCATGCATCCACCTGGTCTCCACATGAGACCCATTCAAGAATGGCTACAGGAACAATGGTCACAAGCTACAGGCAGTTGGGAGGATCTAGTGGTTGTGACACACGCAGTGCAGAAGGAGATGACATGGTGGACCGTGGAGAACATAACAAGGGGAAAGCCTCTAACACCCCCAACGCCAACAGTGACCATCACCACAGACGCATCCCTGAAGGGATGGGGCGCTCACATGGAGGAGCTCAAGGTCAGGGGACTGTGGACGCCAACCGATGCGGCAAGGCACATCAATTACCTAGAATTGAGGACAATCTTCCTTGCACTGAAAGCTTTCCAAGCAAGACTGTACAAACACAAGGTGCTGCTACAGACAGACAACACCACCGCGATGTTCTACATCAACAAGCAGGGGGGCACACAGTCTGCCCCGCTCTCAACGCTGGCGCAGGAGATATGGAGATGGGCCATCCCTCTCAAAATAGACCTGCTAGCCATACACCTACCTGGGAAGGACAACATACAGGCAGATTGGCTCAGCAGACAGACATCTGCATCCCACGAGTGGGAGCTCAATGCTCAGGAGACAAGGTGGCGGTTCGACAGATGGGGAACACCATCAGTGGACCTGTTTGCCACACGCCGGAATGCAAAATGCCAAAACTTCGCATCCAGACAGCCCGAGGAGGGGTCACTGGGGAATGCCCTATGGATAGATTGGTCCAGGAAATTTGCTTACGCCTTTCCCCCGATACCACTGATGCACAGAGTGCTGAGCAAGTGCAGAGCGAGCAACATGACCCTGATACTGGTCGCGCCACAGTGGGCCAGGCAGACATGGTGCTCGCAGATCATGGAGATGACACAGTGTGCACCCCACAGATTCGGCAGGAGGAATTACCTACTCTCCATGCAGAACGGAGAGGTGCTACACCCAGAGCCAGAGAGCCTGAGCCTAGTAGCGTGGCTCCTGAGGACATAGTTTGCACATTTGAGATTACCCGAAAGCACCCTGAGGGTCCTTCGGGAGGCACGAAGCCACAGCACCCGGAAGTGCTACGTTGCGAAATGGAAAAGATTCATAATATGGTGCAGGAAAGAGAGACTTTTCAATAAAATGAAGAAGGACTCCACAGTGCTAAGGTACCTGACACACTTGCTGGAAAAGAACCTTAGCTCATCCTCGTTGAGAGTTCACTTGGCAGCGATAGTCGCCTACACAAGGGGAGAGACGTGCAGGAGTTTCTTCACATTACAGGTGGTGAAAAGATTCCTAGAAGGAGCGAAAAGGATCGCACCACCCAAGCGGGTGCCGCCACCTGCATGGAACTTAAACATAGTCCTAACGGAACTCATGAAGGAACCCTTTGAACCACTTCACAAGGACTCCCTAAAGATGCTAACTATGAAAACAACTTGCCTGGTTGCAATAACGTCCTTACGAAGAGTAAGCGAACTGCAGGCGCTAACGCTACAAGAACCCTACATACAAATACACAATGATAGGGTTGTGATGAGGACTGACCCACACTTCATGCCGAAGGTGGTATCCAAATTCCACATGAACCAGTCTATACAGATACCGAGCTTTTTCCAAAAACCAACAACTAGCCCAGAGCGGGCTCTGCACACCCTGGACGCCAGAAGGGCAGTCATGCACTACATTGAGAGGGCGAAGGGACACAGGAAATCAAAACAGTTCTTCGTGTCATTCGCCAACAGTTTCATGAGAAAGGCAGTAACCAAAAAGACTATTGCACGGTGGATCGCACAGACAATTCAACTCTGCCACAAACGTGCAGGACAAGAGGTAGCAGAGGGGACACGTGCCCACTCCACTAGGAAAAAGGGGGCTACAATAGCCTTCCTGGCTAACACACCCATAGAAGACATATGCCTGGCGGCAACATGGGCTTCGGTGCACACGTTCAAGAAGCACTACTGTGTGGACATACAGATGAACAAGGAAGCACAAGTTGGACAAAGGGTGCTCCAGCACATATTCAATAACCAACGCTTATCTTCCACCCAGCCGCCACAGAGATGAGAAACTGCTACAAAATCTATGCACAGCATAGTGAATCCAGAAAGATTCACGCAGCAAAATGAATAGTTTTCTTACCTGTCGGTGTAGTTTTGCAGCTTGAAGATCTTTCTGGATTCACTAGCGAACCCACCCACCTCCGCCAGAAAGATGAGGCTGGAGAGAGAAGAGGTGGTTAAAAAAGAAAGGACTTTAATAGTACAAAGCGGTAAAATATCACCTAAATAGAACATTGCCATTACTTCGGAAACGAAAGAAAAACGGAAAAAAAGAACCCGAAGATGGCGCCCAAGAGTGGGAGCTTCCGCAGGAAGCATGCCGACGTCACCGGAAATGCACCCAAAGGGGTGTGACGCCGACGCCCACCTGGGCTACAAAAAAAAACAAAAACAAAGAAAAGACTACGAATCCGGACCCAACCACAAGACCGCGGAATAATGCACAGCATAGTGAATCCAGAAAGATCTTCAAGCTGCAAAACTACACTGACAGGTAAGAAAACTATTAGTTCCTTCCTAAAGTAATTTAACCATTCCATCTAAATCAATTTGTTGAGCTGCCCGTATTTTTCTCGCAGCCTCAAACAGTCGCAGAAAGAGCTCTACACACCTTAGATGTCAAAAGAGCATTACTATACTATATCGAAAGGACACAAGCTTTTCGTAAAAAAAAACCTGCTTTTGTCTTTCTCACCGCCACATAAAGGCAATCCCATATCAAAACAAGCATTTACAATGCAACGGTTTCGCCTTTGGAGAAGTTAGAGCTATTGGCATTGCAAATGACAAAATTTGTATTTATGTGTTGGTTTTGAAAACAGATAAATAAATGGCATTGTCATTTACATTGCCAATAGCTTAATCTCTCGCAAATGTGAGAACTATTGTACCCTACGGACGAGCTCAGCAGACAGCAATTACTACCACCCACACACACACCCAGAGCCATACACACACACCCAGAGCTAGCCACACACACCCAGAGCCAGCCACACACACACAGTTTGCATTTTAAATGTTTTTAGTAAATAGCGAAAGCAATGCAAAGTCCGCGCAATTAATTTTGTTGTAAAGAAACGTCGAGCATAGATTAGTTTCAAATTCCTAAAATCACTGGCACATGTAAAATGATTTATCAGCAAGCTCGCATGTCCTTCACATCTAGCATTGGTTCAACAACCGATTTTCATATGTTTGCCCTGGTGCAATAAAAACCTTTTTGTAATCAGGCAAAATGTGTTTTCTTATGTATTAATCCAGCAGCAGGATGCGATAAAATAGCACGGCCCTTAAATTGCGTAAGAGCAAAGTAGGACGCCCTCATGTGTGAGATCAGCTCACTGCAGAATAAAAGAGCTTAATCAAATAGCCAAATCAATTTGAATATGTAACAAAATGCTGTGAAAAAAACAGTGTGCTCAGAGAGCCAGTAAAAATAATTTGCATTTTGAGCGTGTCTGATATTAAGCTAAAACAAGTCAAAAGTGCAAATGTGCCATGTTAAAGTAAGCCTGACAAACAAAACAAACTCAAAACATAAAACAAACGAGCCTAGAAGCTAAAAGCAAAATGATGTTATAAATGAGCAACAGAGCAAATGTGCAAAGTGGTCTAGAAAGTGTCCAAGAGGAAAATATGATGAATGCACCCAAATGAAGTGGCCTAGCAAAAAGAGGCCCGAATAAACTCAAGTGAATTAATTAAGTGACAGACAATAAACTCGAATCCATTTATACTATTTTGAACAATACATGTTATACAGACAAATTGGGACTTGTTTTAATACATTACAGATATAGGAAAAGAGATGTTACACAAAAACAAAAACTTTTCTCATGCTTTCCCTCATGGCACTTATATTGTTAAAATACAAATACACTATATATAACATGTTGCAAGCATTCATTAGTTATGTCATTTTTTCACCAGAAGTAAACTTACAACTTTCAAATACATTGCATAAATTCATATTTTTGCCCAGCGTACTTCCTGCATGTACCATACTAACAGAAGCTTCACACAATAGACAATGAAAGCATTTACTTCTGCCAAACACACTGCAAGATTTGCCCTTGAAAAATAACATCTTGTTAGCGAAGGAAAAGATACAATAGAGCAGCAACGTCCAGCAGATAAAAATGAATACACAATGTGTTTCTATTTTAGAGAGAAATACATGTGTGCACGTTTATTTGTCGAGCACGTTTTAAGGGCCTGCACTTTTGACAACATGAATGTCTAATATATTTTTAATTAATGTATTCGCTTTCTCACAAAGGATGTTCATCTGTATGGGGTTTGAAGCAGTTATATGTACAATCTGTTGTGTGTGCAATACAGATGTGATGTCTATTGGAAGTCATTACGTGTGCTGAAGGGCAAGTAGCTTTTTCTGTCCATTTTATGACATGTTGTTTTACACTGAAAAAGTGACTATCAGTGAAGGCAATTCCAGGCAAACGTCATGGACCTGTTGGAACTGTACTACTAGAAACAATGCAACAATCCCATCAGTATCTGGAAATATGTGTGGCTCCGAGGAATTTAAAGTTGCAAACATGGAGATGGTGAGGTTGACACTGGGTAAGGTTATATAGATAGAAACAGGTAGGCAGTTCAGAGGGATTACGTAACACCTGTACAGTGATCTATAAATCGTAGGTTTTAAATCCTGACTAAGGCTTCTGTACTTCAGTTTTTCCTGGAGCAACCATATGGATCTTGTAGTAAAACGGAGTCGCTTCTTGGTAGCTGAGTGAGCTAATTGTGTGGATGGGCGTCCATGAAAGAGCATGAATTAGAGCTGTGGGGTTGAAGTTGAGAGCAGTGAGAGGCTCTCAGAATACCCTTCGCTGGGCTATAAAGGGAATCAGATTTCATGCACATCCAGCCCCTGGCCTCTCTCGAGACCACAGAGCGATCGTCACTTATGTGCCGGTTTAGTATTTTATAGGAGTATGTGTTTCTGAGGCAGAGAGCGAGTAAGAGAGAAAAACACAAGAGGCCATTTTGAAGTGAAGAAGACAAAACGAAGAGCACACACGGAAGAAAACAGTAAAACAAGGAAGGAAAGGAAGACTTACAAACTGAAAGCACATTTCTAATAAAAAATAAATGCTGCTTACCTGATCGCGTCGTGGAACAGCTTAGGCGGGAGGGGGGCGGGAGAGGACACGGAGGGCGGGAGGGGGCGGGAGAGGACACGGACGGCGGGAGGGGGCGGGAGAAACAAGGAAGGAAAGGAAGACTTACAAACTGAAAGCACATTTCTAATAAAAATTAAATGCTGCTTACCTGATCGCGTCGTGGAACAGCTTAGGCGGGAGAGGACACGGACGGCGGGAGGGGGCGGGAGAGGACACGGACGGCGGGAAACGTGCACAGGACAGCGAGGGGGGGCGGAAAGGCACACGGAGGGGGCGGGAATGGACACTTTCAGTGGAAGGGGAGGGAACGGGAAAAAACGTAACTCCGCCCAGGGAAAAAATCTCAGGAACGCCCCCGAATCTGGTCCGGCCTTGATGGACAGATCCGGCACTCAATGGCTAGCCTCCATTTATGGAGCTAGCCAATGAGAGCCGGGGGACGTTCCAGAAGTCCTTATTGTCAACAAAGGATTTCACCTGCGCTGAAAAGCTGCGCAGAGCGCAGCCTTCGGCAGGCGAAACCCAAAAAGTGTGTGTGTATGGCTGTCAATGAAGGTGAACAAATGACCAGGCAAGGTCTGTGTTTGGAAGGTATATGGTGCAACACATTGAGGTTCATATTTACAAGCATTCTTTCACCACTGGAGCATATTTCAGAAGCCACACCGTGTGGCTTTTCATGGCCTTTTAAATATGGCCCAATTTCACACATTACTCTGGGTGAAAGGGGCGCTCCATTGGTATTGCTGTGGGTGTGCCCGCACAACACCTAAAGATTCTGATGCATTCCCAGATTTACAAGGTTTTGTAAACCTTGGAATGCGTCATATTCTAATGCCTCCCCAAGGGAGGCATAAAAGTAGCGCAACGAGAACAAATACATTTATTTCTCCTCGTTTTTTCCTCTGTGTGCTGCATTCTCAGCAAACATAGGGGGGGAATGCCATCAATAATTGTTTTTGTGCAAGGTGTCCCTTCGTACACAAAAACAATCATCCCTGCAATGCAGGCACCCGTGCACCATGGCACAAGGGTGCCTGCTTTGGCGATAGGCAGCCTATTGTGGGCCGGCGGAAAGCACAGGGATGCATCATATTGTTGTAAATACAATGCATCCCTGCGCTTTCCTAATGATGCAGCTCGGTGCTGCAAGATAGCTTGCAGCACCGCGCTGTGTTATCTTGCAGCACCGCGCTGTGTCAATATCTTGTAAATATGCCACTGAATGTGAGCAGATTTACAAATTTTTCACACACCAGTGCAACAACCAAATTGCATGGCTGTGTGCTTGATGTCAAGCATAGCTTTTGTACTGGAACGCCACCATTTCTGCATGGTCACCCCAGATTGTGTACCTTGAGATTGATCCAATATTTTTAAATCCTTTAGAACTCTGCACACTTTCCCCCTGCTAACCAGGTGGAGAAGGCCTGTGTCCCTCTTTAAACATGGTTGAATAGCCTATTCCGAATTGGTATATTTAACTTGCCAATAAGTCCCTTGTATATGGTGCACAAAGTGTATCCAGAGACAGAAACTTGCATGCCACTAGTGGACTGCCACACCTATAGGCTTCAGGCAGTGGCGTAACAGTAGCCCCCTCAATGCATGGGGGCTCTCTCAGGCCCCACAAAGTCAGCAACTGAGACCCACTGCTCCCTTTTTCTGGCAGTTTTATATAATGTGAACTTGGCCCAATGGCCTTAGAGCGCTTTACATGTGCACCAGATTATATTACACTTCTTTATGGCACATGGAGATTAAGCGATTTGCCCAGAATCAGGACGTTGATCTCAGTCTTGGATGCTAAACTGGTTCCACAATTCGAAAGTCGGCAGCTCTGTCCTCTCCATCACTGAGGTTTCTGTGACCTTCAGGGCTGGACTGGCCATAGCAGGCACTGGGCTTTTCCTCGGTGGGCTGGAGGGGTGGGGGCTGGTTTTGCAGCAGTGGGGGCCAGTTGTACTCCATGTAACAAAATTGAAGCAACAGCGGTGCCTTGCCACTAGAGCTTCTCGGCGCCACCCCTCCATTCCCTCGGACGATCGAGTGGAATTGCCAGGGCTGGTTTCTCTCCTCAGTCGGCAGTGGTGACCGTTGCCTTTTATTGGCAGTCCCATTGCCACAGAATGCTTGTAGTGGATCATGGCTACAGGATAGGTGTGGGCTTCACCTTAGGTTACACTCCTAAAGGTGTCCTGCCAGAAAAGAGATCCCTCAGCTAGTCAGTTCAGGGAGGGTCCAGGGAGGTGAGTTTGTTTCATTTCGGACTGTTACAGCCTGCTTATTTGATGAGGCTCTGAAGGGGTGGCTAAGTGGAAATGGGCAAAGCTGATGCACTGAACATCCATTAGCTCTCCTCGGGGCTGTAAAATCAGTCTCTTCGGCTCATGGTGACTGGACAACAGTGATGGTACATTCTTACGCCCAGGTTTACTAAAGGTTTGTGCTGGCTCTCATGCAATGCAAAGCATAGCAAACAGCAGAGACTGATCAACTTTCCCCCTAAAAGATATTTGGTGCCGAAAACTGGTCGCACATACATACATATATCTGTTGGTGCAAATAAATATCAGAAATTGTTCAAACATTTGTTTTGCCATATTCCCATTTTTCCAAAAAGAATACATAAGCATTGAAACACTGAGGAGTTACCTTCCTCGCAAGCATTGAATACCAGGGGACATCAATTCTGATGGGCCAGATTCGACTATGCAGCTTGGCACAAATATTAACAAAATCTTAAAAGGGATGAAAAGCAAAAAGCTGGCAATAGGCAACTTCATAAGGACCAGTAGCATGATCACTTTTCTTACGTTTTGCTGTGTTCGTTTCATTCTGAAAGTTAGGGCACATCAATAGTCGAGAATGCCAAAGCTAAGGTGGCAAAGATGGAATTCATAATCAAAGGCAAGGAGATTTTCCAAGTTATTCTTGTATCAGCACAAGCCGCAGATAGAAGAGTAGCCAGCACAACTACTGTAGATGGGTATGTTATAATACGTTTGAAGCTATAGCTGCTGTAGGTAAATACGGCATCAGATTAGGTATCGAAGTTGGAATTTATGACGCACCGGCTGCGATGTGATTCACACATCCAAGAACGGTACAAATGGAACTCCCACTCACCGACTGTCTTCTGGCGGGCGGGGCTCTCCTCCTCACACGGGAGCCTTGCTCCCTGCAGCACTCCTCCGGCGGTCGCTTTGGGGCCGCGGGCGGGGTTCCTCTCCTCCTGGGCTCTCCTAGATGCAGCAGGGCTCCCTCGCATCACAGGAGCCCTGCAAACCGGCCGCCATGCTTCTTCTTTCTTCCCCCCGGGCTGCGGGGGCGGGCACTTCCGGCCGGCCGCGCTGGGATTGGCCGGCCGGCCGGCCAACCACTTCCGGGTCGCTGCGGGCAGCGCAGCGGCCCTTCTCCTTAGGTAGGCAGGCGGGGGCTGATTTTTACGGGCAAATGCCGGGTGGGCACCGGCTCTTTAAAGATAACCATCAATCGAGGTGGGCACTCGATCGGCCCACAAGTCCGCCACAAAACGGTCCAGATGCCGGGTGGGCGAGGGGGGGCGGGAACGGCAAGGCACGCCCATGGACTTCCAGTGGGACACGGACAGCGGGAGGGGGTGGGAACGGGCACAAGGACAGGTGGAAGGGGGGGCAGGAAGGCTAGAAAAACAAAGCACTGACCTGTACTTCTTAAAAAATAAAAAACGAAACTCCGCCCACCGCTGCATTACTACACAGAGGGAACGCCCAGGGAAAAAAATCGCGGGAACGCCCCCGAATCTGGTCCGGCCTTGACGGACAGATCTCTGTTACAATGGCTAGCCTCCATTTATGGAGCTAGCCAATGAAACAGAGGGCGTATTCCAAGAGTCCCTTACTGAAGACTACAGATTTCTCTGGAGGCGGAGCTAAGAGCTCCGCCCTCCAGCGAAACCTAAAAAGGGATCGCTAGGTGGATTGTTAAATGCATACAGATATGCTACCACAAAGCCAAACGTACATTAACAATTCCTCCAAAAGCCCATTCTACAAGGAAGATAGGGGCTTCAATGGCATTCTTAGGGAACATTCCCCTGCATGATATATGCATAGCAGCCACATGCTCTACACCGCACACATTCACAAAGCATTACTGTGTAGATGTGCAAACTAAACAACAAGGCACTGTGGGCCAGGCTGTACTAAAAACTCTGTTTCAAACAACTGCAACAGATACTGGTGGTCGCCGCTAAAGGTGGGTACTGCTATACAATCTATGCACTGTGTGTAATCTGCAGCTCATATGCCTTGATGCATCTGTTCTTGGCATGTAGAACTGCAGAGTTACACACGCCCACCCGCCTCCCCGGCTACCTTTATCTGTTCTAGTATTATCTTAATTAGATACAAATCACATGGACATCACTACCTCTTGTACAGCTCCATTACTTCCCTAATGGCGAAAAACAATCTGGGGATGGAGCCGATGCCCATGCGCAGTATCATCCAAAGGAGGAGTCGCCTATCCCGTGACTTCCAAAGACTTTTATACAACAAAACAATCTGCAAACATCCGGGCCCTACACTAGGTGGCCATCTATGTATAGTGTGTAACTCTGCAGCTCTTCATGCCAAGAACAGATGCATACTGGTAAGTAGCATTTTCATTCCTCAATGTCCTCTCTACTAGTGAAAACTGCAAATGCCCTGGCCATTCTGGGGAGATATGACAGACAAATGCGGTGTGACCTTTCGCCATATATTGACCGTGTACCAGAACCAGAGAGACAAGAGGCCAGGAATATTCTTCAGGAGGGGGGAAAAGGACTTCGGCAGAAGATTGCGCTATGGATATAGCGACTACGGCATTTAGGTCTCTGAGAAGAGCAGCGGTGCTGCTCTGACAAGGTTGGTTAAGAGCAACGGCTTTTAGACCAGAGGTCTAGAATAAGATCTTAGACCTTCCCTTCAACGAAGATTTATTTGGCAAGCATGTCGATGACACACAACAGAGTATCAAAACAGATACTGATACTGCTAAAGCGTTAGGAACTCTGCAGTACAGGAAGGTTCCTTTTCGAAGCTCTAAGGGGAGGGGACAATTATCTTACAGAGGAGGATATCAGCAAGGAAGATATTACTCTTACTCCACCTCATCTCAACCCTACCGTCAGCAGTATACACAGCAACAATCAGGAGGTTATACAAAATCAACTCCGAGAGGCAAAGGAGGTCGTCAGGGGAAAGACAACACCCAATGAAATTGACAACCTTTGAGTTCCGGCTACACCGACTTTACTGAGATCGCATGTTCCCCTGGGCGGAAAAATTGCTCATTATTTTTAAAATTGGCAAGAAATAATTACGGACCAATGGGTCCTCAACATTATTCAATTCGGCCACACTCTAGAATTTTTACAGACAACTCCTTGTACACCACTGGTGCATCAGAAAGTCAATCATTTGCATCAAATCCGGAAGGAGATTCGGACAATGCTCCGTAAGGGAGCAATAAAACCGGTGCCGAACTCCCAAAAAGGAAAGAGGTTTTACTCCAGATTTTTTTCTAGTCAAGAAGAACATCCTCCATTGGCGTCCTATTCTGGATCTCCGATCCCTAAACACCTATCTCAAAAAGCAGTCTTTCAGGATGGTTTCTCTTTAGGACATCCTTTTACTATTGAACTCAGGAGATCATATGACCACTTTAGACCACATGATGCGTACTTTCACGTCCCCATCCATCTTTCACACAGGCAGTACCTTCGGTTCATGGTAGCCGGAGAACATTACCAATTCAAGGTACTGCCATTCGGCCTGAAGTCAGCGCCAAGAGTGTTCTCAAAATGCCTTGCTCCAGTGGCGGCTGTTTTAAGGAAACAAAAACATCAAATATTTCCTTACCTCGACGACTGGTTAGTCAAGGCACCATCAGAATCACTAGCCCGAGCGTCAACAAAGACTTGTTTGCCAAACTAGGTTTGACTCTACACGAGGAAAAGTCATCCCTTTGACCAACGAAACTGATCACTTTTTTGGGAGCAATACTTGATACGGAGAGAAACAAGGTGTTTCCCTCCAAAGAAAGACAGCTGAAGATCATGTTTCTCTTCCAAGACTTTATAAAAAGAAAGTGTCTTTCAGTAGGCAGGTACAAGTCAATACTGGGAATAATGTCATCTTGCATTCCCCTCGTTCCTCACTGCATGTTAAGAATGTGCCCGTTGCAAGAACAGCTTGATCTACAATGGCGTCAAGCGGAGGGATCCTTCGAAGACGTAGTCCAAGTAACACCAGTCATGGTTCAAGCAGCGACATGGTGGACACAAGAACAAAATGTCTCTCAAGGTCTTTCTTTTCTTACAATACCAGCTCCATTGGTAGTGACTACAGTTGTGTCCCTAAAAGGATGGGGAGCATTTCTTTAAGACCTTCAAGTCAGCGGACTTTGGAAGTTGCACGAACAGCAATTGCACATAAACTTGCTGGAGCTCAGGGCAATACGCTTCGCATTACAAGCTTTCCTGCCAAGGATAAGAGGTTCGTCTGTGTTGATAAGAACGGACAACACAACTGCGATGCACTACTTAAAAAACCAAGGAGGAACAAGATCTCTCTCCCTTTTCTCAAGAATCCCAGAGAATATGGGAATGGGCGCTACAGCAAGGGATATCCTGGACAGCGGAACATCTCCCAGGGGATCAAAACATCAAAGCGGACACTCAGCAGGCTCAAGTCGTCCTGCCAAGAGTGGGAGCTGGACCAGGGGATCCTAAAAAACATTTTGCGAAGATTAGGAAAACCAACAGTAGACCTCTTCTTCTGGCTCAATGGTTAGAGCGGCAGACCCTGATGCAGAGGTCTAGCCCGGGACCAGGGTTCAATTCCCCGCCTCGGCGGGTCTTGGGCTCAAAAATTCCACGGACCTGATAATTCTCGCCTCGGTGCCTATTCCAATCATGGAGTCCCCCTCTGCAACTCTGGGCAATAGCTTGCTTAATCTCCACAACGGCCCCCACAATGCTAAGGATGCCTGGCCTCCACCTTGGGGGTGCCCAGGAGTGGACACCTCACAGGGAAAGCCAGGATGGGTTCCACAGTGGTATTCGTACAAGCGCCTTGAGATCCTTGCAAGTGAGTAGTGCGCTATACAAGTATCAATTTACAATTTTACCTCTTCGCCACAAGAGAGAACAAGAAATGCCGGTTCTTTGCAAGCTGGCTTCCCCAGAGGGGATCTTGGGGGGAATGCGTTTTCGATGGCATGGTCCGGCGTATTTGCCTACGGTTTTCCTCAGATTCCTCTCCTGCCGCGAGTGCTTGTGAAGATCAAGAAAGAACCGTGCAGGCTGATCCTGATAGCCCCATGGTGGCCCAGACAACATTGGTTCACAGAACTCCTGCTACTGTCGAAGGCCCATCCAGTTAGTCTCCAACCAATTCCATCACTTCTGACAATGTCCCAGGGACAAGTGCTCCATCCAGACCCGAGATCCTGGCGCTTAGCGGCCTTTCTCCTGAGCACTGTGAATTTCAGCATCTAAATATCTCAGAAGAGTGTAAAAACATCCTGTCAAAAGCTAGAGCGGATAGTACCAACAAAACTTCTGAGGGCCAGCAGGTCCTGGGTCTTTTGTAGGCTGGTAGAGCGAGCGTTCCAGGTCTTGGCGGCGAGGTAGGAGAAGGATCTGCCGCAGGCGATGGTTTTCCGGAAATGAGGGACTGTGGCAAGGGCGAGGTTGCCAGAGCGGAGGCTGCGGGTGTGGGTGTGGAAGCTGAGTCAGTCATTGAGGTATGTAGGTCCGGTGTTGTGTAGTGCTTTGTGTGCGTGGATGAGGAGTTTGAAGGTGATCCTCTTGTTGACAGGGAGCCAGTGTAGGCCTCTCAGGTGGGGTGTGATGTGGCTGCGTCGGGGGATGTCGAGGATGAGTCGTGCCGAGGCGTTCTGGATTCATTGTAGTCCTCTAAGGAGCTTGGTTGTTGTGCCTGAGTAGAGGGCATTCCCGTAGTCTAGTCTGCTGGTGATGAGTGTAGAAAGGTAGATCCCTGACTATGGTTGCCCCCAACTTTTTGCCTGGTGTTTTGCTGGTTTTCTGACTTAGTTGACCTGGGGCCCTGCTATTCAGGACCCCAGGCCTACTGCTCTCTCTGTAAAATGGATTTCATGTACCTTAGGTAGATATCTAATTGGATACTGAGTCACCTTATCAGTCCCTGTACAGTGTACCGTAGGTGCCCAGGGCATAGGTGTACCCAGGGCCTACCAGGGGCTGCAGCATGTATTATGCCACCCCTGGCTGGCCATCCAAATCTGACACAACTGGCTGCATGACAGCTGGGGCAAGGTGGTGTAATCACCCTTTGCTTTAGATATAGTATTCCTATATCTAACCCTAAAATGGACACATATATTCCTATCAGTCACTCCTATGGCAGGCCTTAACAATCCTGAAGGCAGAGTGCTTGGAATAATGTGAAATGGTGCTCTGGCATGAGCTGAGCCCGTTTGCAGCTTGCGGAACCAAGTCCTAATAGCTGTTCCATGATAACGCATACCATATACTCTTAAGTGCATTATAATCCTCGCGGTTATATGCCAACTCTGGTATCGCTTTATCAAAACATGTCGAGTAAGGTGTCATACGAATTGGAATACTAATCCCTCGCCAATTCTGGCGACGGGGTTAGCATTCCACCCTTCTAGAGGGACACGACATGTTGGTAACCTGTAACCCCGGTTAAAGTCAGACATAGCCTCAGCTCCACAAGATGGATGCTGCCACCGAGACACAAGTCTGCCCTCCTGCTGCTGGGAGTCCTCCCAGCACAGGAGGCAAGGACAAAGGGTTTCCTGCCAGGGGCGGTGCCAGCACCGTCCCAGACAGGATTTTGTGTATCCTAGGTAGGCAGGGCTTTAGAGGAAGGTGACTGCAAGTGGCACCCCGGTGCTCACTGTGCATAGGCCGGCTGGAACCAGTTCCAGGGGCACTCCAGCCCCTGATCTGGAGAAAGCCCGCCAAAGGAGAGGGGTGTAACCACCCCCCTCCTAGTCCCACCCATAGGGCAGGACTTAGTCGCGTGCCAGCCCCTTTTTGCAGGATAAAGGTAGGAACTGGCCCCCTTCCAAATTAGATCAATTTTTGAATCCTGAACCGACTTTCTACGAGAGGAACTCAAGACTCTTCCTAAGATTTCTCCCTTGTGACTAAGGAGTAGTCACCCTGCAGCAGCAGGCACCAACCAAGCATCGCGGTCTGCTGTAAGTCTCTCCTCCGGATCAAGACTGCCCAGCACGACGAGAACCGGCTTCCCTGGCACCTCTGACCTCAACCTGCATCATCAGCCCAGCTGTGATCCGTGGGTGTGACGAGACCTCGAGGGACCGGCCATCTTTGAAGACTGCACGACGCTTGTCCAGCACGACCACCGAGTGACCCTCGACTGAGTGCTTTGGGGTAAGAGAAGCCCCGACCCTGAGCAGCTCCAGCACCGAAGTCCAGCCCCCCTGCATCCACGAGATCTGCGTGGGGCCCTTCTGCTCTTTGCTGCTCACCGCGTTGTCCAGGTCACTTGCCCGTTGGCTAGTGGCCCTTTTACGACGCTTCACGACGACAAACACCGCTGGTTTGGTTGCTCCAGACTAGCCCTTGCTCCCCTCCAAAAGAGGAGCACCCTGGACCCTCCTGGTCCACTCCAGACTCCATTTTAAGTCCACCGCGTGGGCTTGCATTTGCCAAGACTTGTTGCCCCAATCCTGGGTCCAGCGACGTCGACAGCAGAGACCTTCGTGGGACAGCTCGCACCTCCATCCTGGTCGCCGACAACGCCTCCTGGTCCGAGAGACTGCAGAGCCCAGCAGCGCCCACTCACCTGGTCGCGGTGACTTCGTCCGGTGCCATCCTGGTGCCCACCTAAATCACTGGCTAGTGATTCAGAACTTGGTCCCCTCTGCTTACAGGTCTTATTCTTCCCTGATCCAGGCTTGGATCACCACGAACTCCTTCACTGGCCGCCTGCCAGCAACTTCTTTCTTCAGGCTGCTGGTTCTTCAACGAGGGTTTCCGACGCAACTTGAACCCTATGCAGCCGCAGCCCCTGGGCTAGGTAAACTGAGTACTCCGGTGCTCCAGCATAGTCCAACACCCTAAGTGTTCGGATCCACTCTTGTTTTCGACCCACCTAGTCAGGTTCGCCCCAGAACAGTAACTTTGCAAATTGCTAGTATCCATAGACTTGTTCCCGCATTACGCGTGAGAGTTCCCACTCTGCACACGGCGTCCCTAGGCCTCCTGCTTCTAATCCAAGGGTTCAGCATTGTAGGCCTAGCGTTTCTACAGTCTAGAAAAGTACTACTTACCTGCTAGTAACTTTGCATTCCACTTCTTGTGTATATGGTTTTTCGTGCCCCTCGGGCATTTGTGTAAATTGTGCGACTTTCAGTAATTCTTTAAGAGTTTTGTTGTGTGCTTAGCTCCCTGTCTCATAAAGAGCCAGGGTAGTCCTGTTATAAATAAATATACTTTATTTTTGATAACAACTTGTGTGGTGTCCTTTCACTTGGTGTTCAAGGGGTAATGTGATGGTAAAACAGCTGGCTTAACACGCCCTCTAGAGTTTAGCCTTAGACTGCTCGTATCCATGCTACTAGGATAGCTGGTCTATAAGGTTGACTTACAACCAATCATCAATAAGGGTTGTTTGGACTGATACATAGTGATCACTAGAATAGTGAGCACTGCATATCAGGCCAACTTCTCACAATGAGGGCCTGGGTGACGGTCTTTCTCGTGTTGGGAGGGATTCATTTGAAGATCCTGCGGAGCATTCGGAGGGTGCTGAAGCAGGACGTGGAGACGGCGTTGACTTGCTTGGTCATGGAGAGGGCGGAGTCGAGGATGAACCCCAGGTTGCGTGCGTGGTCGGTGGGTTCCGGGGCTGTGCCTAGCGATGTGGGCCACCAGGAGTCGTCCCAGGCTGATGGGGTGGGTCCGAGGATGAGGACCTCTGTCTTGTCTGAATTCAGCTTCAGTCTGCTGTCCTTCATCCAGTCGGCGACTGCTTTCATTCCTCTGTGGAGGTTGGCTTTGGCGGTGTGGGGGTCTTTGGTGAGGAATATGATCAGCTGGGTGTCGTCGGCGTAGCAGATGGTGTTGAGGTTCTGTTGTCGTGCGACGTGGGCGAGTGGTGCCATGTAGATATTGTACAGCGTCGGGCTGAGGGAGGATCCCTGTGGGACGCCACAGATCTCGGTGGTTTTTGAACGGAAGGGTGGGAGGCGGACGCTCTGGGTTCCGCCGGAGAGGAAGGATGTGGTCCAGGCCAAAGCCTTCTCTTAGATTCTGGCGTCATAGAGGCCTGCTGATAAGGTGCGGTGGCAGACCGTGTCGAAGGCTGCTGATAGGTCCAGGAGGATGAGGGCGGCTTTTTCTCCTTTGTCCATCAGGATCCTGATGTCGTCGGTGGCGGCGATGAGGGTGGTCTCGGTGCTGTGGTTGCTGCGGAAACCGGATTGGGAAGGGTCCAGGATGTAGCGGGTTAGCCGTTTGTTGACTATCTTCTCTGTCACTTTTGCCGGGAGCAGGGAGATCGGCCGGAAGTTCTTGAGGTCATTCGGGTCCTTGGGGTCTGCCTTGGGTGTCTTCAGTAGGGCGTTGATCTCGGCGTGCTTCCAGCTTTCCGGGAAGGTTGCTGTCTCGAAGGAGATGTTGATTGTTTTCCTTAGGTGAGGCGTGATGGTTGTGCTGGCTTTGTTGAAAACGTGGTGAGGGCAAGGGTCGGATGGGGATCCGGAGTGGATGGAGTTCATGGTTTTGATGGTGTCTTCGTCGCTAACGGTGGACCAGGCGGTCAGGCGACTGGGGCTGGTGGAGGTCGCAGGGGTGGTGGTCTCGGCGGTGGATGCGGGGGTGTCTGAGTTGATGCTGTCGTGGATGTCGGTGATCTTGCGGTGAAAGAAGGTTGCCAGGGAGTCGCACAGGTCCTGTGATGGTGGAATGTCGTTGGTGTTGGAGCTGGGGTTGGCGCAGTCGTTGATCCACTGTTTGAGGTTGGTAGCGGCGGTGTCTGGGTCGATGGGGTTGGCGGGTGGTCTCAGGGAGAGGGTGGTAGTCAGTTGGTCCTTGATGACCTTGCCCCAGCAGCGGTGTGGCAACTGTTGGGTGCGGTGGTGGGTTTCTTGAAGGTGAAGTGGACGCATCTGTGGTCGGCCAGTGGGGTTCGGTGGTGTAGTTGAAGGAGACGTGGGGGCTTGTGGAGGAGATGGGGTCCAGCGTGGGTCCAGCGGCGTGGGTGGGTGTCGCCACGAGCTGTTTGAGTCCGAGGTTGGTGAGATTGTCGTTCAGGGCGGTGGAGTTGGGGTTGTTGTTGTTCTCGAGGTGGAAGTTCAGGTCCCCAAGGAGGATGTAACCCGTGGAGGCGAGGGCGTGGGTGCTGATGAGGTCGGCGATGGTGTCGTTGAACTGTGGTCGTGGTCCGGGTGGTCTGTAGACGAGTGTTACTCTGAGGGTCGTGTTTGGGTTGGTGTGAATCTGGAAGTGCATGTGCTCTGCAGTGGTGAGGGTGTCGTCGGTGTTGGTCGAGATTCTGAGGGTGTCCTTGTGGATGATGGCGATTCCCCCTCCAACTCCGTTTGTGCGGTCTCTGCGGGAGATCTTGTATCCCTGTGGGATGGCTATGGCGATGTCTGGTGCTGGGGTGGAGTTCAACCAGGTCTCCGTCAGGAAGGCGACGTCGGGGGCGGTAGAGTCTAGGAGGTCCCTGAGTTTGATGGCGTGCTTGCGAGCGGAGCGGGTGTTGAGGAGGATGCAGCGGAGGTGGTTGGGTTCTCTGGTTGGTGGTTTGTTGGGCTGGATGCTGGTGAATCTGCAGTTCCGGCAGTCCTTGGGCGTGCTTCGGGAAGGCCCGGTAGCAGGGGTGGTCTCGTCCGGTGTTGAGTGCGTGGAGGGTGCTGGAGTCGTAGTGCAGTCTGGCGTTGCGCGGGGTCCAGGGGTTCTGGCGCTGGGCGCGGTCCAGGCGCGGACGGGGGCAGACGGGCTTGCCTTTGGCGTGCCAGCGGCGCGCCCGCTGCGCACTTCCACGCGGCGTCCTCCATAAGAGGCAAAGTGGAAGGGAGGAGCAGCTGGGAGGCGCGAGCGGGGTGGCCAATGGGCGAGGGGACGGGACACAGAAGGAAAAAGGGGGCGGGCCACAGGGGAGCAGCGGCAGGGAGCGGGGGGGGCACAGAGGGCAAGGGGCGCAAAATAAGACTAAAAAGGAAACCGAATACAAATGCCAAGAACAGAATACAAGTGTCAGAATACAAGTGCCAAGACGATAAATCGAATTAGCAGCACAGTACAGAGAAAACAGTCACCAGACCGCAGGGCACACCAGCGGCGAACTCGCGGCAGCAGTGGGGTAGAGTCACGGGCGCACAGGATGAGCCGTGTGGCGTGGGGGGTGACCTGACCTGAGAACAGGGTCACCGTGGAAAGTGACGCTTCTCATCGCTCTAACGTCCGCTAGACGAGTAGGAGAACTACAGGCTCTCACAATTCAAGCCCCTATTTTGCAATTTAAAGAACACAGGATGATTCTTAGGACTAACTCAAAATGTATTCCTAAAGTTCCAACTGACTTTCATTTAAATGAACCATTAGTCTTAAAACGCTTCTGTTCGAGGCATATGGGCTGCAGATGGTACATTTATGAATAGATCGCCATCTGGTGTTGGGCTCGGATGATTGCACTTTGTTTTTCTTCTGGAGAAGTCTTTGTCGTCATAGGTGACTCCTCCTCTCGGTGTTAGTGCGCATGGGCATCGGCTCCATCCTTAGATTGTTTTTTTCCGCCATCGGGTTCGGATGAGGATCGAAGCGCTCCGGACCGACTTCAACAAAGAAGGTTATAACCGGCGCGTATTCCTTTCCAAATCGACGGTATCGTTATCGAACGCGACTGCACCCCATACCGACGCGATTCGAAGGACGACGACTACGAGAAACTCGACGTAGTCCAGCCCGGGGTCCATGGAAAGGACTCCATTCAAAAAATGTCCAACGTGTGGTGCTAAGTTCCCACACAAGGACCTACACGAAGTGTGCAACCTCTGCTTGTCCCCTGAACACGAATCCAGGGACTGTGAGGCCTGTGCAGCATTCTCGTCAAAGTCGACGATTAGAAACCGTCGAGCCCGAAGACACGAGGTATCGAGAATGCAGTCACAAGCAATCCCGGAGCTGTTCGAGGACCAGCAACCAGAAGAGGAGGAAGAAGAGGCCGACGAGGCGGGGTCAGAAGCGGACGAGTCCGACGTCGAGGAATTCGACGTCCAACAAACCGTGAGTGACGACGTCCCTTTACCGAAAAACAAACCCCGCACGGTGTCGACCCCGCCCTCGAGCCCGGTCAGACAACCGAAAAAAGTTTCCAACGCCCCGCCTTCGAGCCCGGCAACGAAACAGAAACCGAAACACTCGGTCCCCCATCATAGTGGTTCCGGTTCCGATAAACCAACCACATCGACACCGAAGCACCAAGTAAAGGAAAGCTCTAAGTCGAAGCAGTCCATGTCGACACCGAAGCACGCTTCGGCGCCGAAAACACCCTCGACACAAGGGACATCTTCGATACCGAAGAAGTCGGATCCGAACAAAACTTCGGCACCGAAAATACAAATGGACATTTCAAAGAAAAGACACCTTTCGGAACCGAAAACTGCGGTACCGACACAGGAACACGGAACGGATCCTAAACAAAAGACTTTGTTTATTGACCCAAAGACTGGCAAGGTAGTCACAGAGCTACCTAAAAAGAGGAAACATGAACATTTGGACGACAAGGCTCATCCAAAGAAGAGAACAATGGGGACGAATACAACTCCTCCCCCTTCTCCCAAACCTCACACACCATCTCCGCCTATTCCTCACAATAGGCCAGATATTCCTCCCACACGTCCATCTACACCTACAACAGATGGAGAAAGTGACACAGGGGAGGGGGGACACCCTGGGGATGATGAGGACACAATCCCAGAGGAGGCAGACCCATGGGAGGAGTATAATGTGGGATCAGGTAATGATACCGACCTTGAGTCATATCCCTCAAAACCTTCACCTCCTGATGACAATACTGGGTTTGCACAACTCATTACTAGAGCAGCAACATTTCATAAGGTAGACCTACATACAGAACCTCTAGTACAGGACTTCTTATTAGAGACACTACCTACTGCACAAAGAACATCAGGAACACTACCAATGCTAAAAGGCCTTCTCAGTCATACATCAGAGATATTCAAAGACCCAGTGAGGGCTAGGGTATTGAACCCAAGAATTGATAAAAAATATAGGGCAGCTCCAAAAGACCCAATATACATTAAGGGACAAATTCCTCTAGACTCACTAGTGGTCACAAACGCTCGCAAGAGAGCAAACTCTTTATCTACGGGAGAAGCGCCACCTCCTGACAAGGAGTCTAAACTAATAGATGCCTCTGGCAAGAGAGTAGCATCTCAAGCGGCAAACAGTTGGCGCATAGCTAATACGCAAGCACAGCTTTTCGACGCTTTCAGCGCATCCAGAAAAGGTTTCCCTTTATCAAAACGTGGGATTGCCAGGTGGATTTCCAGTGCAATTTTCTGTCACCAAGCTGCTGGAAAACCTCTAAATGCACAAGTTCGTGCTCATTCAACGAGAGCAGTGTCCACATCCACTGCGTTATTTGCAGGAGTGCCGATCCTGGACAACTGCAGGGCAGGAACCTGGACATCTACGCACACCTTCACTAGGCATTACTGCTTAGATGCGGCTGCAGGGACAGATGTGGCAGTGGGAGAAGCGGTGCTGATAAATATCATCCAATAACGGTGAGCCCTCTTTACATCCCTTCTTCCTTTTTCTTGATTACAAAGGCACATTTTTATTATTCGATATGTATAATGTTATTCATACTGTCTTACATAATGATGGGATACAGAAAAAAAAAGTGCTTTGTTCTATCACTGCTCGCTATTCTGATTCAGGCATGTGAATCTATGAAAGCTCCAATACAGGAGTAAGAAAACAAGTTACTTACCTGTAACTGTAGTTCTCCAGTATTGGAAGCTTTCATAGATTCTCATGCGACCCACCCTCCTCCCCTGAGAGGCTCACCTTGGATTCAGCACGGAAAGTGTTTTATGCACAAGTGCGCAAAAATCTGAGGAGCAAGAGGTTCTCTCAGGAGGGTTCTAGAGGGTGAGGAGCTCTTGATTGGTTCAGAGAAAAGTTTTATCCTTTTTACATAACAAGTGTTATGGGTTGCAAAAGGGAAATGGGCCTAGGTCTCTTTGAGTTTGCTATACTGCTAAGCATTGCTTTTTGATGTACCGGAGACTCCCGTCTCGACGACGGGGAATGATTCAGGCATGTGAATCTATGAAAGCTTCCAATACTGGAGAACTACAGTTACAGGTAAGTAAGTTGTTTTCTCATCGTGTTGCAGGTAAGTAAACGACTGTGGGAGTTAAGGTTCTGGGGTTAGACTTGGGGATCCCCTAGGGTCAGTGATGCACTGTGGTTGCACCCTCAGTGGCACTAGGGCGGCCGGGTGCTGAGGACCAATGTTATCCTATGGAGGATAAGGGGGCTCCGGTTGGTGGCTGCTGGCAAGCAGGCCACGGGGCTGTGGGAGCAAAGCTCCTAGGGTTTAGCTCAGGGCAAGTTGAGGGGGACTAAAGTAGCTCCAAAGGTGTACCCTCCGCAGCACTAGGGTGGCTGGGTGCAGGGGTGCCCTGTTGATTTCAATGGAGATTCTCCGGGACAAAGAAACACTGCAGGCTCGGAGCCGAGGATCTTCAAGGAGCAACCACCACTTTGAGGGGTAAATTGGGATGTTGAGGGTTGGTTAGGCACCGCTGGGTTGGGCACACAAGGCCTTGGGGCGTCGGGTGCAGGGGTGCCTTTGGACGTCGGATTTTCTTAACCGCTCTGGTCGCGGTAGGGGGGGTTGCATCTGGGTTGAGGCTGCAGGCGTCGTCTGGAGGCTTGAGGCAGGTTGATATCAATGGAGATTCTCCGGGACAAAGAAACACTGCAGGCTCGGAGCCGAGGATCTTCAAGGAGCAACCACCACTTTGAGGGGTAAATTGGGATGTTGAGGGTTGGTTAGGCACCGCTGGGTTGGGCACACAAGGCCTTGGGGCGTCGGGTGCAGGGGTGCCTTTGGACGTCGGATTTTCTTACCCGCTCTGGTCGCAGTAGGGGGGGGTTGCATCTGGGTTGAGGCTGCAGGCGTCGTCTGGAGGCTTGAGGCAGGTCAGGAGTCGCAGGATCTCGGGTCAGGATCGCCGGGGGACCTCCTCGTTGTATTTTTCCACTCGGCCGGGTTCGGCGGGTGCAGAGGGGGCTGGATTAGCGGTTCCTGGTTGGCACCAGAAGTTTCAGTTTAAACGCTTCCGGTGTTCACGGGAGAAACAGTCTTGAAAGTGAAGGAAGGCAGGTCCTCCGGGGTTTGTGAGGTTTCTGGCTGCTGGACACGCCGGGGTCTCGCAGGCGCTGGTTCGAGGGGAGACCAGCCTGAAGGGCTGGGGCCAAGTTAGTGGGCGTCGTTTTCTTGTTAGCTCCGCACGGCTTATCGTCCTGCTTGTCGTCTTTGCTTGTGGTTGCTGGAATTGAGGAAGGAAGGTACATTTAGGGGCGTTACAGGTAGGTAAAGGGCAGGGGCCAATGGGCCCCTTCCCTGGGGTGGGTACACCCCCTATTCTGCCACTCTCCAGTGGGAGGGGGGCAGGACCTTGTCCCTGGTTTCCTGGGTCCCCCCATCTTCAAGATGGCAGGGACTCGAGGTTGTGCTTCACCCCGCCTCCCCCACCTTGGGGGTGGAGTTCGCAGAGGTGGGCACACCTCTCTTCCTCACTTGTTTTTGCCGTAGGTTCTCCTGCCCAAAGTGGGGGGTAGAACCAGTGGGGACCAGTTGCTGAAAGCAGCCAATGGTCTGGAGAGGCTCACAAAGGCAGCACGCCTTTGAAGCCTCTCCTTCGTGAACCCTGCCCATCCTGGGGGAGGAGGCTTGGCACCTCGTCCCAGGATGTACATTGTTTCAGGCCTCCGAGAGCAGCAAGTTCTTGACCCAGGAGTCCAGAAAAATGTTTGGTGGTTGCAGCCTAAGCAGCCACTCAGTCAGGTCACTAGGAGTTGGTTAGTTTCAGTGGGCATCTCTAAGATGCCCTCTGTGGTGCATTTTACATTAAATCCCACACTGGCATCAGTGTGAATTTAATGTGCTGAGAAGTTTGATACCAAACTTCCCAATCTTCTGTGTAGCCATTATGGTGCTGTGTAGTTTGTAATGAGAAACTCCTAGCAACATATACTCTTAATGGCAGCGCTGCACTTACAGTGCCTAGGAATGGACCTGGGTACTGTAGGGGTACAGGGCTCATGCACCTGTACCCGCACCACTGGCATAGGGCACCCAGGTAGAGGGATGACTGATGTATGCCATGGCAGTGGTTTGTGGGCGGGGCACACATCAAGGGATGTGTGCCATGTCGACTCTTCACTTTTTTCTGCACCAAGACACGCAGCCTGCAAAGCCAGTGTGTGTGTGTGTGTGTGTGTGTGTCAGGGTACAGGGCCTCTAAGGGTGGCACAATAAGTGCTGCAGCCCTTAGAGGTCTATCCTGGTCACCGTGCCCTGGGTACCAGTAGTACCGTTTACCAGGGGCTGACCTGTGGCTAGAGATGCCAATTGGGTTAGTTTTCGGAACAAAACACAGGCCATGGGAACCTAATTGTCAGGGACCCAGGGCACATCAAGTCAAA
The DNA here is from genome assembly GCF_964261635.1 of Lissotriton helveticus. Lineage (NCBI taxonomy): Eukaryota > Metazoa > Chordata > Amphibia > Caudata > Salamandridae > Lissotriton > Lissotriton helveticus. The sequence goes on along the minus strand of NC_136065.1, from coordinate 1,280,737,922 downwards.
GTGGGGGGTTACTGCAACAGAAACCCACTTTCCTACACTAACAAAAACGAATTTACTTAACTGTTTACAGGAAATGTCCCAATGTAGTATCCAGGTATAGTACACTGTGTGAGAAAAGTAATCGCAAAAGTAACTTACCTATATTTTTACAAAAAAAACCATACAAAGTATATGTACTGTATTCTGAAAAGCATTGCATTATCAGTAACACTACTGTAATCAAATCAAAATACATTTGCAATTCAAAATATTTACGAACTGCATTACTACTGTAAAGTATTTATTGCTTACCAGTGCCAGGCTTGCTTGGTTCTAGAAAATAAAATAACCAAAATAATATTTTTGTACAAAAACAATTGGTCTAAAGTTCAGTCTTTGAGTGTGTGAAATCATTTGCTGATTGTGTGTACGATTGAGTGTGTACAAACAAATGCTTAACACTGTCCTCTGATAAAGCCTTACCTTGATATACCTTACTTTTGTATAGTATATACTGAGCCAATTTCCTACACCCTGTCCACAAAGAAACCAACAAGTCAGTGCCCTGCTGAACTGCACAACCAGCCCTCATGACCCACTTCTGCACCAAACGCCTCCGGCCAGAGTCCAAGTGGCCCACTTGTGCTGAGAAGGTTCCCCAGTGGGTTTGAGCTAGAGTCCATCCTAGAATGACCTCTACTGGACTCCAAAACAACGCCTGCAGCCTCAACACAAAGGATCTCTTAATCACGACAGGCTCCGGTAATACTTCTCCAAAGTACAAACACTCCTCTGCACCCGCAGCCCCTCCGGCCTTGAAGCTCGACAGACTTTGTCCCCAAGTTTGTCAGTACCCCAGCTTACCTTCAGTGCCACTGGTTCCCTTCATCCAGCCTCCTGGTCAGAACCTGCTGCCTTTGTTCAAGATCTTCAATCTCCATTGTTTTGGGCACCCGATGCGGTGTTTGCATTCTATACTCCGCCACCTCTGTGCCGCGTAGGCTTTGTGTTCAGTGCTGCTTTGAGGCCCTCCAAGTGCTGGTCCTGACCCCCGGACATTTACCCCCAACTCTGATGTTACCTACTTGCATCCAGCACCTCTTTGCATGCCCCAGTGACTTAACTTGACCTCTGCACCCAACCGCCCCAGTGCCGCTGATGGTGCAGGCTCTACATTTACCTGACCCTTGCCCAGTGTTGGTCCTAAAACCCAGCGGCTGGATTTCTAAGTCGTGTACTTTCCTGTGAAATTGCAGGAGTGCTTTCCTGCCATAGTCTAAACATTGAACTATCCGAGTGGTGGACTTTGTCGCCAAACCTTGTCTGCTCCTGTACCGACAATCGCAATGAACCGACTCGTCCTGCAGCAGTGTGTAGGAAGGTAGATCCCTGACTATGGTTGCCCCCAACTTTTTGCCCGGTGTTTTGCTGGTTTTCTGACTTAGTTGACCTGGGGCCCTGCTATTCAGGACCCCAGGCCTACTGCTCTCTCTGTAAAATGGATTCCATGTACCCTAGGTACATATCTAATTGGATACTGAGTCACCTTATCAGTCCCTGTACAGTGTACCTTAGGTACCCAGGGCATAGGTGTACCCAGGGCCTACCAGGGGCTGCAGCATGTATTATGCCACCCCTGGCTGGCCATCCAAATCTGACACAACTGGCTGCACGACAGCTGGGGCAAGGTGGTGTAATCACCCTTTGCTTTAGATATAGTATACCTATATCTAACCAAAAATGGACACACAGATCTCCTATCAGTCACTCCTATGGCAGGCCTTGACAATCCTGAAGGCAGAGTGCTTGGAATCGTGTGAGATAGTGCTCTGGCATGAGCTGAGCCTGTCTGCGGCTTTCGGGATCCATCCCTTAGCCGTTTCCATGATATCGCATACCATATACTCTTAAGTGCATTATAATCCTCGCGGTTATATGCCAACTCTGGTATCGCTTTATCAAAACATGTCGAGTAAGGTGTCATACGAATTGGAATACTAACCCCTCGCCAATTCTGGCGACGGGGTTAGCATTCCACCCTTCTAGAGGGACACGACATGTATGTAACCTGTAACCCCGGTTAAAGTCAGACAGAGCCTTAGCTCCACAAAATGGATGCTGCCACCGAGACACAAGTCTGCCCTCCTGCTGCTGGGAGTCCTCCCAGCCCAGGAGGCAAGGACAAAGGGTTTCCTGCCAGGGGCGGTGCCAGCACCGTCCCAGACAGGATTTTGTGTATCCTAGGTAGGCAGGGCTTTAGAGGAAGGTGACTGCAAGTGGCACCCCGGTGCTCACTGTGCATAGGCCGGCTGGAACCAGTTCCAGGGGCACTCCAGCCCCTGGCCTGGGGAAAGCCTGCCAAAGGAGAGGGGTGTAACCACCCCCCTCCTAGTCCCACCCATAGGGCAGGACTTAGTCGCGTGCCAGCCCCTTTTTGCAGGATAAAGGTAGGAACTGGCCCCCTTCCAAATCAGATCATCTTTGGAATCAAGACACGACTTTCTGCGAAAGGACTTCAAGATTTCCTTCTTCAAGATTCTCCCTTGTGACTAAGGAGTAGTCACCCTGCATCCGCAGGCACCAACGCAAGAACACTGCGGTCTGCTGTAAGTCCTTCCTCGGGAACCAGACTGCCCAGCTCGACAAGACCCGGCTTCCCTGGCACCTCCGACCTCTACTCACCTCTACAGCCAAGCTGAGAACCGTGAGTGCGACGAGACCTCAAGGGACCGACTATTGCCAAGACTGCACGACTTCTGCACAGCAAGCCCGCCGAGTAATCTCCTGGCGAGTGCTTTGGGGTCCGAGAAGCCCCAACCCTGAGCAGCTCCAGCACCGAAGAGCAGCCCCCCAGCATCTCCACGATCGGCGTGGGGCCCTTCTGCTTTTTGCTGCTCACCGCGTTGTTTGGCTACTAGCCCGCTGGCTTGTGGCCTTCTGAACGACGCCCGACGACATCACTGCTGCTGGTCTGGTTGCTCCAGACTGGCTCTTGCTCCCTTCCAGAAGAGGAGCACCCCGGACCCTCCTGGTCCACTCAAGACGCCATTTTGAGTCCACCGCGTGGGCTTGAATTAGCCAAGGCTTTGTTGCCCAATCCTGGGTTCTTCGACACCGACAGCTTCATCCACCGTGGGACAGCTCGCCTCTCCATCCTGGTCGCCGACAACGCCTCCTGGTCCGTGAGATCTGCAGAGCCCAGCGTCGCCCACTCACCTAGTCGAGGTGACTACCATCCGGTGCCCTCCTGGTGCCCACTGACTACTGGCTAGTAGTCACGAACTTGGTCCCCTCTGCTTTCTGGTGTCATCCCTCTTCAAGATCCAGGCTTGGATCGACTCGAACTCTCTTCACTGGTCGCCTGCCAGCATCTTTCTTCCAGGCTCCTGGTTCGTCGACGAGGATTCCCGACGTCTTTTGAGACCTATGCAGCTGCAGCCCATGGGCTAGGTAACTTCGGCATTTCGGTGCCCCAGCATAGCCTCACTATCCAAGGGTCAGGATCCACTGTCGTTTTCTTCCTACCAGGTCGGGTTCGCCCGTAAACACTAACTTTAACTTTACTAGCTATCATAGACTTTGTCCCGCATCCCGCGTGAGAGTGCACACTCTGCACCCGAGTCCCCTAGGCCTCCTAGAAGTAATCTAACGATTCCCTAGTCAAGTCCTAACGATTCCAAAGCCTATTAGTACTGTACTTACCTGCTAGTAATTTCGCATTCCACTTTTAGAGTATATGGTTTTTCGTGCCCCTCGGGCATTTGTATATACTGTGCTAACTTAAGTATTTTCGTAAGAGTTTTGTTGTGTGCCTAGCACCCTGTCCTCATAAAGAGTACAGGGTTGTTGTGATTCTAATAAATACACTGTTTATTTTCATAACACTTGTGTGGTGTCCTTTCACTGGGTGTTCAAGGGGTAATGTGATGGTAAAACAGCTGGCTTAACACGCCCTCTAGAGTCTTAGCCTTAGACTGCTCGTATCCATGCTACTAGGATAGCTGGTCTATAAGGTTGACTTACAACCAATCATCAATAAGGGTTGTTTGGACTGATACATAGTGATCAGTGATCACTAGAATAGTGAGCACTGCATATCAGGCCAACTTCTCACACAGTGCATCCTCCAAAAGCCTTGGCGGGCCAGCAGCACTTCACCAACTGTTAGCCACCGACTTGAACATCTGGTTCACAGTTCTGCTGACCACCAAGTCCACTGACGCAGCAGTGACGCAGTAAGAGGTCACCATGCTCACAGTGGTCAGATCCATCTCTCAACCAAGTATGGAGACGCCAGGAACCACAAGAGATGCCCTGCACCAATTCCCTAGGTACTGTATCAAGATCTGGTGCTTTGCAGCAACCAACGTTTGTTTTAAGTCCAAACTGGACTTCAACATCACAAATACCGAGCATCCGACAAGCTAGGTCGGCATTGCAGAGACCAGCACAAAGAGTGGCCCAGTGTTCCTGTTTTGTCCCCCTTTACAAGTCCAACCGAGAACCGTGAGTGCCTTTGGCGCACAGGCACCAGCCAACCAAAATCCTCTGCACCCGAGCTCTCCGAACTGGTCCACGAACACACTGCCCCCACGCTCCCAGGACTCATGAACCGAGCCCCCTGGTGGGAGCTCCCAGAGTTGTCCCAAAGCCCCCCTCTGCAGCCTGTTTCTAGGTGCCCTCCCACACCTCCTTTGGGTCCGGTGTAGGGATCAAGGCCACCAACCCGTCCAGTACCTCTGTATCCTGACACTCTTAAGGCAGATAAACCAGAACTGCTGGCGTTTCCTATGACTTTTAACTCCCTACCACCTTAAGTCCTAAAGGGGACCCCCGAGGTTTGTTTGCAAATATCTGTATGCATAGGAAAACATTACTGCATAAAAGCACATTTGTAATATTTTTGCTTACCTGTAAAAATTGATAACTGGAAAATACCCAAGTACAAAGTTCTTGGTGCTAAAAAAATATATATAAAAATAGCTGGTAATATATTAAATTGGACTTGAGTTTCTTCTTGGCTCTGTGTGTGTACAACAAATGCTTAACAATACCTTTTTGTTAGCCTAAACTGCTCGTCTACACTACAACAAAAGAGCATTTGGGATTTTTAATTTAAGCTCCGTAAGCCAATAATGGTTGTCTGAACTTTCTCCAGACAACCAGCCTCGGTTTGGTACGCTACATAGAAAGGCAGCTTCCTACACTCTCTATTATGACCGCCCTCTAAACCATATAAGACAGATCAGTACAATGTCAATAAAGCACTGTCCAGTCACATTGTATCTCAAAGGGTGGCCTGATTGTGAAAGGGCTCACGGTGCGATACAAATCTCAGTAAAGCACCATTCAAAGCAAGTAACTATACTAAAATGTAGTTCAATGCATGTACGTTTTTCATGTGATTCCTCACATGGTCTTTGTTATCTTGTGTTTTTATTTTATAGGATTATATTGGTAGTGGGTGGAATTTGAACAATATGCCTGTGATGGACCCATCTGTACTGGCTCACATTACTGCAGACATCTGTGGGATGAAGCTGCCCTGGCTGTATGTGGGCATGTGTTTTTCATCATTCTGCTGGCACATTGAGGATCACTGGAGTTACTCCATCAACTATCTGCATTGGTGAGAACAGTAATAGTTGTACCTGTCTGTTTAAAGTCTGTAGTAATGCTGTGGCTACTGTGCGCCACGTTTCACTCCTGATGATGGTTCCTGCTAAGAAAGGTGTAGAACCTAAAATGGTATTGTTCACATATGCTCTCTTGGCTGTTCACTTGCCTATCTCACCAGACTGCGGCTACTGTTGCAGTCAACTAGACTCTTTGGATTAGACTCGCAAACAAACATTGTGAGAAAGTGCAATCTTTCTTGCCTTGGTATGCCCCACTTTTTTTCTGAACTGCTGATGTGCTTTGACTGAGTGTGCCATGGGTCCCTGCCAATCAGGTACCTATGGCTTGTGTTCCTTACCTAAAAAGAAAAGCTATGCTGAAACAAAATACCCAATTGGCATCTCTGGCCACCTGTCAGCCTCTAGTAAATGGTACCCTATGTACCCAGGGCATGGTGACCAGAGAAGACCCCTGAGGGCTGCAGCACTTATTGTGCCTCCCTCAGGGGCCCTGTACCCTGGCACCCACACACTGCCTTTGCAGGCTGAGTGCCCAAGTACAAAACTAAACCAAGAGTCGACATGGCACACATCCCTGTGTACCATGCCCACAGAACCCACTGCTCTGGCATACTTCAATCACCCCTCTAGCTGGGTGCCCTATGCCAGAGGTGTGGGCACAGGTGCGTGAGCACTGTGCCCCTCCATTACCCAGGGCTATTCCTGGGCACTGTAAGTGCAGTGATGCCATTTTAAGAGTATATGGTGCTGGGAGGTTGTCATTAAGAACTCCACAGCACCATAATGGCTACACTGAAGACTGACAAGTTTAGTACCAAACTTCTCAGCACCTTAAACCCGCACTGATGCCAGTGTGGGATTTAATGTAAAATGCACGAGAGGGCATCTTAGAGATGCCCTCCAAAACCCGAACCTACAATCCACGTCTGGGCTGAGTGGCTGCAGAGGCTGCCACACAGCAGACATGTTGCTGGACCCCTGGGTGGAGAGCTCCCCGCTCTCCTGAGCCTGCAACAATGCACATCCTGGGCGAGGTGATATGTCTTCTCCCCCAGGATGGATAGGGGGAGGCTTCAAAGGCATACCGCCTATGAGAGCTTCTCCAGACCATTTGCTGTACCCAGCAACTGGCCCCCCACCTGTTCTACCCCCACTCTGGCGGGAAGACTGGCGGCAAAAACTACGTCCGGAAGGAGGGTGTGCCAACCTGTGCCAACTCCACCCCTCAGGTGGAGGAGGCGAGGTGAAGCACGACCCTGGGCTCCGGCCATCTTGTAGATGGGGAGCCCTGCCCAATCCCAGCTAGGCTCCTGCCCCCCTCCCACAGGACAGGAGCAGGCTAGGGGTGTCCTCACCCCAGGACAGGGACCTTTTGGTCCCTGCCCTTGCCCTACCTGTAACGCCCCTAAATGTAGTATTTAGGGTCTCCCTGAACATTCCATCCTCAGATCCCGATATCAAAAGAAGATCAAGAAGAAGACCCGCCGCGCAGCTGCTAACAGGACAACAACAACTGATTTGGCCCCAGCCCTAGTGGCCTGTTGATCCTAGAACCTGCTCCTACCTAATCCCGGCGACCTCCGCGGACAGCAACCTTGGGACACCCAGAGGACCTGCCTGCCTTGACCCTCTCGAAGATTGAGACTCCCATCAGCATAGGCTCTGCTGCAACAACCCACCTGGTGCTCACCAGGAAGCTCTGGACCAGCCCACTCTGCAGCAGCCGAGCCCAGGCCAGGCCAACCCGAACCAAGACCATGAGGACGTTCCACCGGCGACTGGGACCCGAAGTCCAGTGCCCAAAGACCCTCCTCGACGAACCAGCCGACGCCTGCAAACTCAGAACCAGGGGCCACACCAACCGCGACCAGCCGAGGGTACGCTTTTCTGACTTCCAAAGACGCCCCGCGGCCCCCTGTGCCTCTCTTTGGGGTACCTACCTGTGCTCCATCATCCCAACTTACCTCTCGAAGTGCTGGTCGCCCCTGGAGAGTCACCGTCCCCGAGCCTGCAGCCCTTGTTCCTTTTTCAAGGTCCTCATTGGGTAACATTGAGCGCCCGACGGCTCAAAAGCACCCTGCACCCAGCCGCCCGAGTGCCGCTTGCTGTGACCTCTTTGTCCTATCCTACTTCCCCCCCCTTGCCCTGAGCAAGTGACCAGGAGCCCAGCTCCCAGAGCCGCGTGGCCTGCTAGCCAGCAGCCACCAACCGAAGGCCCCCTTTCCCTCATTGGATAACATTGGGCCTACCTCTGCACCCGGCCGCCCCTGTGCCGCTGGGACAGAACTAACTGTACTCACCTGACCCTGGGGACCCCTGAGTCGATGCCCAGAACCCTAACTTCACCAACCAAGTACTCACCTGGAAACCAGTAATTCACTTATCTGCCATTGGATAACATTGACCCATTTTTACTCGAAAATGTTTAAAGTGTGAAGTTTTGAAAACTGAAAATATTCCTATAAAATCAGCCAAAGTCTGAATTCGAAAATACTCGCTTGTGATCAGGAGAGAAGCCAGTACTGTACCTTTCAGCCCAGTACTGAACCGGAAAAGTAATCCCTAGCGGGTTTACTAGTAACCTGTATTTTCTCCATAGGAACCTAATGTCTACTTTTGAAAACTGCAAATATTCTTTAAAAATCGTACAAAATACTGAAACGCAATTACCTACCTGTTTTGAGTTAAGCCCCCAGTGCTGGCCCTAGGAAACTAGTGCTGGGTTACAAAAGTGACGCAATCGTACTTTACCTGTAACCTCAATTTCCTCCCATTGAATAACATTGTCAGAATCACCTTGAAAAGTTTCTAAGTGTGAACTTTTAAACCGCTTTATATTCAGGAAAATTCATCACAGTAACTAAAACGTTTTTGCTAATCTGGTTTCAGCTTAAACCCCAGGACTGAATCTAAGATCTAGTCCTGGAACTACCAAAGTAATCCATAAAGTAATCAACTGTACTTGCCTATGAAAAACCCATTGAGCTCAATGCTAGAGTGTGCTTCAGACTGTGTTGCTTATTAGCTATCCTGTAATTGTGTGTACAAACTTATTGCTCCTCTGCAAAGTATTTACATGAGTACTCGTAACTTGAAAAGTATATTTTTAATACTGTTGGTTCTAAAAATAAAACCACTATATCTGAGGATATAACATCAATTGGCCTGAAGTTCAGTTCTTGGGTGTGTGAAACCTGTTGCTGACTGAGTGTGTACAACAAATGCTTTACACTGTCCTCTGGTACTGCCTTACTGCTCGACCAAGCTACCACTTTGGAGAGTAAGGTCAGTTCTGACTTTAACATCTGTTAGACCTTTGGGGTTGGTGGACTCTATACACACTGTACTTCGTTATTGTCCAGTATATTTATAGAGCCACTTTCTCACAAACATTATTTTGGGTTCTGTAAACATTTTGGGGACCAGTCCGATTTTGTCTAATTACCTAAATAGATGATGAGGCATACAGTCTGGTTCTAAGTCGCTGTGTAATTTTCCATCTGTTGCCTTTCAAACTGTCCTGCCCATTAACACTGTGGTTATCTAGAAGTGTGACCACTATACAAATTAAATAATAAATGATGCTTTCTACTTCTCAATATCCATGCATGAAATTAACTCCAGTGCAGGTGTTGCATAGCCATCTCTATATATGATCTGCAGAACATCAGACACAGCTTTAAATGGCATGGACTTGCTGGGTCATTATGGTTGTTCTTTGTGAAACAAGTGAAATTTGTGGACTACATTCCCAGTGGTAAAAGACAACACTTTATCAATGTAATTCATAACGGCAGACCGATTTTGAGCAAGTTTAGTGCCTCAGCTGACTCTGAAAATTTGGAAGCATATTGATATTACAGGTAGAAGTCCTTGTGGCTTAAAATGTTAACCAAATACAAAGCTTACAACTTTGTAATCTCAGCATGACTTCATGGATGACCATTGGGAGTCCATCATGAGGGATTTGGTGTGGGAAAAGGACACTTCTTGCATGGTTGCCCCCCACGTTTTGCCTGATATTGATGATTTTCGACAGATACCCAGGGCCTATGTTCTTTCCATAAAACGGTACTGTTGCAAACCCAATTGGCAACTCTCTGGCCACATGTAAGTCCTTTGTAAAAGGTACCAGAGGTACCAAGGGCACTGTCCAGGGAAGGCCTGCAGCACATATTGTGCCACCCTTAGAGGCCCTGTACCTTAACACACATTGAAAAGGTGTCCTCTTTCTGCATGGTTTCCCAACTTTTTGCTGAACTGCTTACATACTTGGACTGAGTGTGCCCTAGGCTCCTGCCAATCATATACCCAGGGCCTGTGTTCTTTCCCTAAAACTGCATTGAAGACCAAACCTAATTGGCACTCTCTGGCCACACGTCAGTCCCTGGTAAATGGTCCCACAGGTACCCTCTGCATTGTGACTAGGGAAGTCCTCTAAGGGCTGCAGCACATATTGTGCCACCCTTAGAGGCCCTGTACCTTAACCCACACACTGAAAATGTGCCCTCTTTCTGCATGGTTTCCCCACTTTTTGCAGAACTGCTGATGTACTTGGACTGAGTGTGAGAAAGTGGCTCTATATATATACTGGACCAGAATAAGGTACTGTGTGTGTGTAGAGCCCACAAACCCCAGAGGTATAACAGAGGTTAAAGCCAGGTGTGACCTTACTCTCTAAAGTGGTAGCTTGGTCGAGCAGTTGGGCAGTACCAGAGGACAGTGTAAAGCATTTGTTGTACACACTCAGTCAGCAAAGGGTTTCACACACTCAAAGACTGAACTACAGGCCAATTGTTTTTATATCAAAGATATAGTTGTTTTATTTTTAGAACCAAAAGGTATCAAAATATACTGCTCTCAATATGAGAGGTCTCAGATGAGTACTTTGCAGGAATGCAATAAATGTTGTAAATGCAATAGGTACAGAGGTTGCAGTAGGCAACACAATTCTACACACAATTTAGCATTGAGCTCAATGGGCTTTTCTTTATAAATACAGCTGATTACTTTGTAGATTACTCTGATAGTTCCAGGACTGGTTCCTAGATTCAGTCCTGGGATCTAAGCTGAAAACAATTTAGTAAAAACGTGTTGGAGGCATATGAGCTGCAGATTGTATACTATGCATAGATCGCTACCTAGTGTTGGGCCCGGATGTTTGCAGTTTGTTGTTGTCCTGAAAAGTTCTTTGGAAGTCACGAGATAGGTGACTCCTCTTGCCCATGGGCATCGGCTCCATCCCCAGATTGTTTTTTTCCGCCATCGGCCTCGGATGGATCTCCTGCGCTCCGGTTTGGAACCAAATTTCCTTCGGTGCGCAATCCTCACCCAGTTCTACGGTATTGTCTCAACCGCGATCTACCACGCGATTCTCAACTAACTTCGAAGTCTTCGATTCCGGTTGTTGACGAAGGCCTTCGGGCCTACCTAGGTCTCACTTTCTGGCTCATGGAAAGGACGCCATTCGAGAAGTGTCCTCAATGTGGGTCGAAGATTCACCACACTGACCTACATGAGGTGTGCCTTTCACCGGAGCACGAGGCCAAGGACTGTTCGGCGTGTGCCTCATTCCGCTCCAAGAAGACGATCCGGGACCGACGAGCTCGAAGAACTATGGCTCGCTCGTCAGCTCCGATTCCAGACGACATCTTCGAGGAGGGCGTCAACGTACCAGAATACCAGCACGCCGAAGAGAGTATCGGATCATCAGATGCCGAAGACTATGACGTCGGAGGTCACGCCAGCCCAACGGGTCGTAAGTAAGACCGTCGACCCCACCCCTTCCTCGACACCATCTAAAAAGGCTTCGGTCACACCCTTGCCTTCGGGCTCGAGTGCACACCGAGAGACTGCTTCGAACGCCCCGCCTTCGGGCCCGGCAAAGTAGACCATAAAGCTTTCAGGCAGCTCGGGCTCGAGCCAGCCTACTTCCGGTGCCAACCCAGTACCGACACCGAAGAAAAAGCCATCTTCCTCTTCCAATTCGACCGTTGCTTCGACACCCAAGCATACAGCGCTGAAGACTGGCAGCGGTTCGTCAACACCGAAACCGCACTCCGAGATGAGTAAAAAATCAACCAAAGCTCCAGACTCACCCGCATCGGAGCCGAAAAAACCCTCGGAACCGAAAAAACAAGTTCCCATAAAAGACACTTCGAAAGGGCACACTCCTAAGCCAACTGCTGACTTGATGCCTAAAAAACCTACGGAGCCGAAAATTTCGATGCTAAAGGATTTATCAGGCTCACAAGAGCTTTTTACACCGGGTCCACAACAAAAAACCCTTGTAAAGGATCCCAAAACTGGACAATTGACTCTCAGCTCCAAGAAGAGACCACTTGAGGAGCCAGCACCTCCTCCCCCTGCAAAGAAGAGACATTCAACCTCTCCATTAAGGGCCCCTTCTCCTCCACCTCCCCATACTGTTCCTTCTCATACACCTCCTCCACCACAGCATTCACCTACACCATCTCCTAACCCAGACGATGATGTACACACAGACTCTGATTATGAAGGTGGGGGTGCACATTACCCACCACACACTAATAGTCCCCCTCAGTCACCTAATCCATGGTATGATTACAACACCCCTGATGTGCCTTATGTCCCACAGGATGATGTCTATCCTTCCAGAACTTCCCCACCACAGGACACCATAGGTTTTAACCTGCTAGTCCAGAGAGCTGCACAATATCATGGGGTGGACTTACACACTGATGCAGTGGAGGAAGACTTCCTATTAGACACTTTTGACAACACACAAAGGTCTACGGCCATCTTAGCAATGCTTAAGGGCGTCATCAAGCACGCAACAAAGGTCTTTTAAGACCCCGTTAGAGCTAGGGTCCTCAATCCCCGCATTGAGAAAAAATATAAAGCTGCCCCTGCAGACCCAGCTTATATTAAAGGCCTGGCACAATTAGATTCTTTAGTGGTATCCAATGCACATAAACTTGCTAATTCCCAGACAGGTGAAGCCTCACAACCTGTCAAAGAATCTAAACTCCTTGACGCTTCTGGCAAGAGAATTGCTGCACAAACAGCTAACATCTGGCGCATTGCCAACACTCAAGCCTTGCTGGCAAGATATGACCGGGCACATTACGACGAACTAGAGTCCCTAATGCAGCACCTACCAGACAAATACAAAAACAGGACTAATGAACTTATACAGGAAGGTAAAAATATCACTAATACTTCCATCCGTTGTGCCCTAGACGCTGCAGATACTGCCTCAAGGGCAATCAATACCAGCACCTTACTACGCAGACATGCCTGGCTACGTATTTCAGGTTTTAAACCGGAGGTGCAAAACTCTATACTTAATCAGCCATTTGATGAAACACATTTAATTGGCCCAAATGTTGACGCGTCTTTAGAAAAAATGAAGAAAGACACCGACACTGCAAAATCGATGGGAGCCTTTCAGCAGCAAGCTTCACCAAGGGCTACCAGAGAGGGGGGTTACAGGGGTAACAACAAAGGCAGAGGCAAAAACAACACCTCCCGCTCTGCCTCCACCCCTACCCAATGACTTTCCTCCCCTTCCCCTCCAACATTCCACTCCTGTGGGGGGAAGACTCCAACAGTTCCTGCCTGCATGGATTAACATCACATCAGACAGGTTAGTGCAACAAGTTATTCACTCAGGTTACTGTCTAGAATTAACATCTACTCCCCCAAACATACCACCCAAACAGTGTCCAATGTCACAAGAACATCTGTCCCTGTTAAAGCAAGAAGAGGTATCTCTGCTAGAAAAAAGTGCAATAGAACTAGTTCCTCTGCACCAGCAAAACAAGGGGGTTTACACTCTATATTTTCTAATCCGAAAGGAGGACGGCTCTCTAAGGCCTATTCTAGACTTCAGACAGCTAAACCTATATATACAGTCAGACCATTTTCACATGGTCACACTCCAGCAAGTCCTTCCTCTCTTGTCACAAAACGACTTCCTGGCTACTCTAGACCTCAAGGACGCATACTTGCACATTCCCATTTACAAAGCTCACAGGAAGTATCTCAGGTTTTTAGTAGACGGGCAGCACTACCAGTTCAAAGTTCTCCCATTCGGAATCACAACAGCACCAAGGGTCTTCACTAAGTGCTTGGCAGTGGTGGCAGCGCATCTACGAGGACAGCACATCCATGTCTTCCCGTACCTAGACGACTGCCTCATAAAAGCCAGCTCTCACAATCAATGCGTAAAACATACCCATACCACCATCCACTTGCTCCACGACTTGGGGTTCAAAATAAACCACACCTCTCATCTACAGCCGTCCAAAGTACAACAGTACCTAGGTGCCACAATAAACACCTCAACAGCGCTAGCTTATCCCACCCCAGCAAGGATAGCCAGCATGCAAACTCTCCTAGCAAAGTTTCAGCTACAACACTCCCTCCCAGCTCGAGTGTTCATGCAACTCTTAGAGATGATGGCCTCTTGCATCTTCACAGTGTCCCATGCAAGACTTCCAATGCGTCCGCTACAAGAGTGCTTATCACGTCAATGGAACCAGGCTCAAGGTCACTTAACAGACCTAGTGTTGGTAGACTGTCGAACTCCTCGCTCTCTGCAGTGGTGGAACACCAAGAACCTTTCCAAGAGACGACTGTTCCTAGAGCCAGTTCCCCAAATAATCTTGACAGCGGACGCATCGCTCTCCGGCTGGGGAGCCCACCTACTGCAACACACTATGCAAGGCAGGTGGACACCGCAACCAAAGTTACTCCATCAATTACCTGGAGTTACTAGCAGTATTCCTAGCACTAAAAGCTTTCCAGAAGCAAGTAGCAAACAAAGCTGTGTTAGTCCGCGCGGACAACATGATAGCAATGTATTACATACAGAAGCAAGGAGGCACGCACTCCCTGCAACTATCTCAACTAGCACAAGAAATATGGAGGTGGGCCATACCTCAGAACATATTCCTTCTAGCCCAACTTGTCCCAGGAGTACAAAATGCTAAAGCGGATCTTTCTGATGGATACATCTGCCAGTGGATTCCTCACCTTGTGAATATCCCCTTGCGTCAGCAACATTCAGAAATTCTTTTTTTGTAGCTTCGCGCCGATGTGGACGTCACAGAGGCACGGCATCGCGCGCGAATCCGCTGACGTCACCGAATCCATAATAGGCCCACGCGGCGTGATGACATCAATTCCCTTTTTTCCGCGTCGTCGACGCTAACGGTTTTCGAGGGATCCTCTGTAGCGGTTTAATAACTTTGTTACTGTTTGTTCTTTTCGGTGTCTTCTTGCTTCTTTGTCTCATGTCGAGATGTCCACGAAGAAGACCGGATTCAAGCCGTGCGGAGAATGCGGCAAGGTGATGTCGATTACGGATCCGCATGAGTGCTGCGTTTGGTGTTTGAGTTCGGACCATGGCGTCGAAGAATGTTCTTCTTGTAGGAAAAAGAATCCCAAGGCACTTCGTGAGAGGGAGGCAAAGCTCCTTGTTGCCAAGTTGAAGGACAAGAAGAGATCGAGGTCACAGACTCGACGGTCGAGGTCTCGTTCGAGGTCGTCTTCGGCGCATGCTTCAAGTTCATCAAAGATGAAGCACAAGAAGAGAAGTCATGAGTCTTGACATCACTCTGGGAAGGACTCGAGACCGAAGTCGCAGGTGAAGTTGCTTCGCAAGGAGGTGGTGACTCCGACTCCAGAGGTTCAAGACTCCGAGGCTGAGGCTTCGCCTGTGGATTCGCCCGTTCATTCACCGAAGCCTTTCTCAAATCCTTCTCCGGCTCCATCTCATTCACCTGTCCAGGAGGGTGAGGGAGAAGAAGGAGAAGAGGAGGCTCCGTTGCCTGCGGGTTCGTCGACCCCGGTGCACCAGCCTGAGATAGAGGTCGAAGTCGAGAAGACTCCGCTCCCTCGAGAGCAACCTGTAGGCTCTTATCCAGCTTTTCCGGCTCCAGGTCAGGACCCTACTCAGTTCCTGAATGCTATGTATGGAGTGTATTCCAGAGCTATGTACCCCTCTGGTGCACCGGTTGGTCCCACCGGTCCATTGGCATACAATCTGGGTATTCGCCAGACTTACGCTCTTGCGCCTTTCATGCCATTCATGCCGGCTCCGACGCTGCCTTGGCATTTCTGGGCGTCGCCGAAGCCTTCGACGCCAAGACCATCGGCGCCGATACCGTTGACGCCGATGCCGAATCAGATCCGTCCTCGTGTTCAGCGGTCTGGCCCTCCGGCTTCGAGTTCGACGCCGGCTCCAGCGGAGTCGATTCCAGATCCGCGACGTCATTCCTGAAAGAGAGGTAGAGGCGTGAGGCCCAGAGGCTTCTGGAAGAGCAGAGGTTCTGTGATGCAGACATAGAAGAGGGTGAGCTGCAGGACTCGGAAGATCTTTTCGACGATCTAAGAGAGGCTAGTGGCCTTGAGCTGTCTCCTGATTGGGAATTGGCCTCTGTTTCTGACGCCCCTTCTAAGGATGTGACACCTTATCACGTAGTTATAAGGAAGGCTGCAGATTTGTTAAATATAACACTACCTACTGCAGAGTATAAGTCCAATATACTAACGTAGGTCCTTCATTCACCTACCTCTGTTGTCGAGCCTATGCTCCCTTTCAATGATGCTTTGGCAGAGCCTATATCTGAGGTTTGGAAAAGACCGCTCACAGCCTCTGCTGCTTCCAACTGCCTCCATCGTTGGCCTTGGTAATAACGGATGCATCCACTCTAGGGTGGGGTGCTCATCTGGGGCATCTGGAGATCAAGGGTCTTTGGTCTCCAGAGGAAAGATTGCTTCATATCAACCTTCTGGAATTGAGGGCGATTCGTCTGGCGCTCAAGATCTTCCTCCCTTCCCTTCGTGGTCGGTCGGTCCAAGTCCTGACGGACAACACGACCGCGATGTGGTATATCAACAAGCAGGAAGGAGTGGGGTCGCAGTGTCTTTGCAGAGAGGCTCTGCGTCTCTGGTCCTGGGTTCAGGACCATCAGATTTGTCTGATGGCAAATCATCTGGCCGGAGTTCTGAACGTGCGTGTGGACAGTCTGTCAGCAATTTTCAGCCGATCACGAGTGGAGGCTCCATCCGGAGGTGGTTCGTCACATCTTTCGGACGTGGGGAACTCCTCAGGTGGACCTGTTCGCCACTCACGAGAACGCGCAGTACCCGTCATTCTGCAATCTCCAGTTTCCGATGCAGGGAGCACTGGGAGATGCGTTCCAGTTGAGTTGGGGCTCACAACTCCTTTACGCGTTTCCTCCCATACCCTTGATTCCTTGGGTTCTGAGGAAGATTCGCCAAGACCGGGCCCAAGTCATATTGATCGGCCCGGATTGGCCAAGAAGGGTGTGGTATACAGATCTTCTCCACCTCTCCTCGTGCCTGCCGCTCCCTCTCCCTCTCAGGGCAGACCTCCTCTCTCGGATGGAGGGGCAGGTTCTACACCCCCACCTCCAGACCTTACACCTTCATGCCTGGAGATTGAACGGGGCAACCTGAATTGATTTTCTCTCCCGCACAATGTGGTGGATGTCATTTTATCGGCCAGGCGTGACTCCACCAAGTCCATTTACTCTTATAGATGGCCTACATTTGTTGCTTGGTGTGGGGAGAAGTCCATCGATCCTTTGAGGGCTCGTTTATCTAATATACTTCAGTTTGTGCTTTTCTTGGCTCAGCAAGGGTTTGCGGTTGCTACTATCAAGGGTTATTTATCGGCATTATTGGCATTTCTCTGTTTGCTGGACCACCCTTCTTTGTTTAAATCTCCTATTGTTTTAAGGTTTCTAAAAGGCCTCTAACTCCCTTTATTGTTCCTCAATGGGACTTGAATCTTGTGCTCACTTTTTTAATGGGTTTGCCTTTTGAACCATTGCACAAGTGTCCCTTGAGGCTGTTGTCTTTTAAAACTGTCTTTCTTGTTGCAGTTACCTCGGCAAGGAGGGTAAGTGAGCTTCAAACTCTTAGTTCAAAGCCCCCATTCTTGTCCATTCATGCTGAACGAATGCTTCTCAGGACCAGGGCTGCTTTTCTGCCGAAGGTGGTAACTCTTTTCCATCTAGGGCAGTCCATTACCCTCCCTACCTTTTTATCCTCACCCTTCCAAGGAGGAGGAGAGACTTCACCGCTTGGACCCGAAGAGGGCGGTGAGCTTCTACCTCAATAGGACTAAAGACTATCGTGTGGATGACCAGCTCTTTGTTGGTTTTGCTGGCTGCAAGAAGGGGAAGGCGGTGCACAAGCGCACGCTATCGAGATGGATTATCCTGTGCATTAAGATCTGCTACGCCGTGGCGGGTAAGGAACCTCCAGAGGGTATAAGAGCTCACTCTACTAGGGCAAAGTCTTCTACATCTGCTTTGTCCAGGGGTGTACCTGTAGAGGACATTTGTAGGGCGGCTACTGGGGCCTTCCTCCACACTTTTGCAAGGCATTACTGTTTGGATGCTGAGGTGAGGAGGGACTGGCGTTTTGCGCGCTCTGTCCTCCAGGATTTTCTGGTATAGGAGAGTGGACTCCCTCCTCCGGGAGTGGGGACTGCTGTGGGACTCTATTCACAAGGTGAGGAATCCACTGGCAGATGTATCTATCAGAAGAACAAGTTACTTACCTTTGGTAACGCTTTTTCTGGTAGATACAGTATCTGCCTGTGGATTCCTCACTGACCCAACTGCCTCCCCGTTGTCCACTCTTCTATACCCGAGTTACTGTAATGTATATATATTTTATTGTCAAGGAAATGTTTTGTTTCAATTGCTTTCCTGCATTTGCTTCACACTGTGTGTGTTATCTTGACATTTATGTACTGTGTATATATCTACTGTCATTGGTCCGTCCGTGTGCCTCGAAGGCACGGAAAAAAGGGTGGAACTGATGTCATCACTCAGACTAGAAGTTCTTTTCGCCGCTCCTTTTATAGAGGAGGCTCTAAGCAAACCGGTGCAGATACAACATCATCTTTCAAGACACACACACAGACCTCCTCTAACAAAGGCTACTTTAGAGGAGGATACAGAGGCAATAATAATAAGGGAAGAGGTAGAGTTAACGACAACAACCGCTCCTCTTCCACTCCCAAACAGGGACTTCCCTCTGCCTCCCCTACAGCATTCCACTCCTCTGGGGGGCAGATTCTCACAGTTCCTACCTGTCTGGAATTCCATCACAACAGATAGGTGGGTGAGACAGATTATCCAACATGGCTACTGCCTAGAACTCACAGCAACCCCCCCAAACATACCACCCAGGCAGCGTCCAAAGTCTACAGACCATATGAGACTGCTTCAACAGGAAGTTCTAGCACTTCTACAAAAGAATGCTATTCAAGTAGTTCCTTTACAGGAACGGGGAACAGGAGTTTACTCCCTGTACTTCCTAATCCCCAAGAAGGACGGGACACTGCGACCAATTCTCGACCTCAGGCCCCTCAACCATTAACCATTACATACAATCAGATCATTTTCACATGATCACTCTGCAACAAGTACTCCCACTACTACAACAAGGCGATTTTCTTTCAGCACTAGACCTAAAGGACGCCTACTTTCACATTCCCATACATCCTGCTCACAGGAAGTATTTAAGGTTTGTCATACAAGATCAGCACTATCAGTTCAAGGTCCTTCCATTCGGGGTCACAACACCACCACGAGTGTTCACAAAGTGCTTAGCAGTAGTAGCAGCACATCTCAGAAGACAACAGATACATGTCTTCCCTTATCTCGATGACTGTCTCATAAAAGCAAAATCATTCAGTCAATGTGTCCAACACACAAAGCAAACAATTCAAACACTGCACGACTTAGGGTTTACCATAAACTACACCAAGTCGCACCTAGAGCCTTCGCACGTTCATCAGTATCTAGAAGCTACCATAGACACATCTACAGCTCTAGCGTATCCCAGTCCAGCCAGGATACAGAGCATTCAGACCGTAGTCTCTGTTTTTCAACACCAGCAGTCTCTCCAAGCCAGAGTGTTCATGAGACTAATAGGCATGATGTCGTCTTGCATCTTTATAGTACCACATGCAAGACTGCAAATGCGCCCACTACAAGAATGTCTAGCACAACAGTGGAATCAGGCTCAAGGTCAGCTCACAGACCTGGTGTTGGTAGACAGCCGTACATATCGCTCTCTGCAATGGTGGAACACCTAAAACTTGACAAGAGGCCGGCCGTTCCTAGAGCCTGTTCCACAGCTGGTGCTCACAACAGACGCATCCCTCACGGGATGGGGAGCCCATCTCTTAAACTATACAACACAAGGCCAATGGAACAACCAACAAAAAATGTTCCATATAAACCATCTAGAGCTGCTAGCAATTTTCCTAGCACTCAAGACGTTTCAATTGCAAGTACAAAACAAAGCGGTCTTAATCCGGACGGACAATATGACAGCCATGTACTATATACAAAAACAGGGGGGACACACTCTCTACAACTGTCCCAGCCCGCGCAGAACATTTGGAGATGGGCCATTCCTCAAAACATACACCTGACTGTAGAACACCTTCCAGGATTTCACAATCAGATAGCAGATCTGTTAAGTCGACAGTCACAACCGATACACGAATGGGAAATACATCCACAAGTTCTTCAACCATTCTTCCAAATGTGGGGGCATCCACGGATAGACCTGTTTGCCACCCACGAAAATGCAAAATGCCCAACCTTCGCGGCCAGGTTTCCACACCCACGGTCGGAGGGGAATGCGATATGGATGAACTGGTCAGGCAGATTTGCGTACGCTTTTCCGCCTCTCCCACTCATTCCACTAGTAGTGCGCAAACTCAGACAACAGTCTCTCAAACTAATACTAGTAGCTCCCACATGGGCACGCCAGCCGTGGTTCACCACACTATTAGATCTCTCACTGGCTCCACACCAAAAATTACGGCTCACGCCCTCCCTGTTAACACAAAACCATGGAGAAATAAGACACCCAGATCCAAGCCAACTGAATTTGGCGATCTGGCTCCTGAAGTCTTAGGGTTTGATTACTTAAACCTGCCACCAGACTGTATGAACATAATTTAAAGAAGCTAGAAACCCCACTACCAGAGCGTGTTATGCTGCTAAGTGGAAAAGATTTGCAATATATTCTAACAATAATCACATTGATCCACTGGATGCTTCCATCCAAAATATAATTTGTTACCTTCTACACCTACAAAGGTCCAATCTAGCTTATTCTTCCATACGCCTGCATCTGGCAGCAATTGCAGCCTATTAACAACCTGCAATCATCCGAGCCCAACACCAGGTGGCGATCTATTGCAAAAGTGTACGACTCTGCAGCTCTACATGCCAAGAAAAGATGCATGCTGGTAAGTAGCATTTTCCTTTTCTCCTTAGGATTACATTGACTGTTTTTTCTTAAAATTGTGGAGTTGTTTTGTATGGAACATTTACAAAACTGCAAATGTACTTAAAGTGATTTACTTACCTTTTGTCTAGGGGATGTCTCAGTGTGGTATCTAGGCATATCACACTGATTAGCAAAAGTAATCTGAAGAGTAATCCAATAAGTATTGTGTAAAGTAATTTACAAAGGAACTGAAAAGTAATTTCAAAACAGTAACCTACCTGTGATTCAATCAACTGCATTTGAACCTGTATTCAATTGTAAAACCGTGCATAAGATTTGGCAAACCATTTATTTCACTTACCTGCACCAGGCTTGGCTTGGTTCTAGAAATAAAATAACTAAATAATATTTTTATACAAATCAAATTGGTCTGAGTTCAGTCTTTGAGTGTGGGACTTTTTCAAATTTTTCAAGTTTAAGTTTATTTGATTTAGTTCTCGACTGAGATCAAAAAATATTTAATACATGATATATAAAATATAGACAACAAGATACTAAAAACTGTATGACATCAGTTTCCTGATTGTGTGTGTACAACAAATGCTTAACAATGCCCTCTGATAAAGCATTACTGTTCACCCACACTACCACAATTGGAGAGTAAGGTGCTATCTTCTTTTACCTACCTTTGGGGTTCCATTGGACTCTGTGCACACTATACCTCATTATGTTATAGTATATAGAGAGCCAGCTTCCTATAGTAAGTGTGAGAAAGTGCCATATTTCTTGCATTGGTATGCCCCCACTTTTTGCTGAACTGCTGATGTGCTTTGACTGAGTGTGCCCTGTGCTCCTGCGAACCAGGTACCCAGGGCCGATGTTCCTTCCCTAAAGCTGTATTGAAACAAAACCCAATTGGCATCTCTAGCCACCTATCAGCCCCTAGTAAATGAAAGTCTAGGTGCCCAGGACCTGGTGACCAGAGAAGACCCCTAATGGTTCCACCACGTATTGTGCCACCCTCAGGGGCCCTGTCCCCTGACACGCACACACTGCCTTTGCAGGCTGAGTGTCTAAGTACAGAACTAAACAGAGTCCACATGGCACACATTCCTGTGTGCCATGACCACAAACCCACTGCCCTGGCATACTTCAGTCACCCCTCTAGCTGGTTGCCCTATGCCAGTGGTGTGGGCACAGGTGTATATGGTGTGGGAGGTTGTCATTACGAACTCCACAGCACCATAATGGCTACACTGAAGACTGACATGTTTGCTACCAAACTTCTCAGCGCATTAAACCCACACTGATGCCAGTGTGGGATATAATGTAAAATGCACCAGAGGGCATCTTAGAGATGCCCCCTGAAAACCTAACCTACAATCCACATCTGGTCTGAGAGGCTGCCACACAGCAGACATGTTTCCGGACCCCTGGGTGGAGAGCCCCCGCTCTCCTGGTCCTGCAACAATGCACATCCTGGGAGAGATGCTAGGTCTCCTCCCCCAGGATGTGCAGGGGGAAGCTTCAAAGGCATGCCGCCTCTGTGAGCTTCTCCAGACCATTTGCTGTACTCCGCAACTGGCCCCCACCAGTTCCAACCCCCACTCTAGCGGAAAGACTGGCGGGAAACCATACGCTAGGAAGGGGTGTGTGAAAGCCTGTGCCAACCCCCCCTCAGGTGGGAGAGGCGAGGTGAAGCACGACCCAAGCTCCGGCCATCTTGAAGATGGGGAGCCCTGCCCAATCACAGCTAGGCTCCTACCCCCCCCTCCCACAGGAGAGGAGCAGGCTAGGGGGTGTACCCACCCCAGGACAGGGACCTATTGGTCCCTGCCCTTGCCCTACCTGTAACTCCCCTTCCTCAGATCCCGATAAGGAAAGAAGATCAAGAAGACCCACTGTGCAGCTGCTAACAGGACTACACCCACTGACTTGGCCCCAGCCCTACCGGCCTGTCGATCCTGGAACCTGCTCCTGCTTAATTCCGGCGACTCCTGCGGACAGCAACCATGAGACACCCGGAGGACCTGCCTGCCTTGACCCTCTTAAAGACTGGGACTCCCATAAGCAGACGCTCTGCGTCAACAACCACCCCCTGGTGCCAGCCAGGAAGCTCAAGACCTGCCCACTCTGCACCCGCCGAGCCCAGCCCGTGCCAGAGTGACCCAAGACCACGAGGACGACCCCCCGGCGACTGGGACCCGAAGTCCAGTGCCCAAAGACCCTCCTCGATGAACCAGACGGCGCCAGCAGCCTCAGAACCAGGGACCCCACCAACTGCGATCAGCCGAGGGAAAGATTCCCGACACCAAAAGACACCCCTGCATCCGGCTCCCTGCAGCCCCTTGTGCCTGCCTTTGGGGTACCTACCTCTTCTCCAAGATTCCAACTTACCTCTCGAAGTGGTGGTCGCACCTGAACAATCACCGTCCCCGAGTCTCCAGCCTTTACCTTTTTATTTTCCCCATTGAATAACATTGAGCGCCCGACGACTTAAAAGCACCCTGCACCCAGCCGCCCTAGTGCCTCTGGTCGTGCACCCTGTGTCCTATCCTCCTTCCCCATTTGCCCTGAGCAAATGGCCAGGAGCCCAGCTCCCACAGCCGCGTGGCCTGCTAGCCAGCAGCCACCAACCGAGACCCCCTGCCCCTCATTGGATAACATTGGGCCTAACTACCTCTGCACCTGGCTGCCCCTGTACCGCTGAGGGTGAACCAACTGTACCTACCTGACCCTGGGGAACCTCTGAGTCTATGCCCAGAACCCTAACTTCCCCAGTCGAGTGCTCATCTGGAAACCGGTAACTCACTTACCTGCCATTGGATAACATTGACTGGTTTGACTCGAAAAATCTTCTAAATGTGAAGTTTTGGAAACTGAAAATCTTCATATAAAATCAACCGAATTACGAAGCACTCACCTGTGATCAGGAGAGAAGTATCAGATTACCGCCTGGCTCTGCCCAACACTGCGGAAGCGAGTATCTGCCCAGTCCACCGCCACTGCCCCGACAGCAATCACTGAACTATACACAGTGAACTTGCTGTCCGAACACCGGGAGAGGGTGGTAGAAAAATGGGAGGGAAAACAAAACACCACGCCTGGGATCCTCCTGGGTCAGTTTTACGGGCAATTCACAATCCCTGCACCTGGAGATATGAAAGAAAACAGCACAATATCAGATAAACAATGTGCTTACGTCTAACTCCCCTTGGACACACAAACAGGTTTTACATAGGTAGGAAAATAATACTCTTTTCTTACCAGTCTTGGTGCTGTGATGTTGCTTTAAATCCAAGAAAACACCAGGCTTTATACGGTGGCCGTAAGAAACAAAACTCCCAAAATAGACTGAATAGTGAGCTCTGTACTTCATAGGACGAACCCAAGGGGGAAAAAGTCAATAGACATAAAAAAAAACTCACTGCATTCACTCGAGTCCCCGAAAAAGCTCCCCTAAAGACAGGGTAAGCCAAAATGTGGCCACAATACAGAAAAACGCTACCTGAAAGTTGAACTCTGAAAATACACCCAAAAAAAACCTATAACCATGATAGAGGGTTGCAAAAAATCCAGGAAGAATCCTGCCAAGAATCCTCAGCCGAGGTTCCAATGCGCAGCCGCGTACTGGAGGGTAATGTCCGGTAAATAAAAATAATTGTGCCAAAAAAAGGAAATAGAAACCTCAAGGATTTCCCACGGGACGATAAATGTCAAGTTCGAGGAAACCGAATACTGATGCCTGCAGACACCGCATTCGGAAGTCGGGAAGCCAAGGGTCCCAGCGCCGAGCAGGAAATGACATGATGCAGGAATGAAGTCCTTCCTGGTAGTACGACCGGGAGTAGAAACCAAGCAAAGAAGACTGGTTGTAGGCTTCCTTTTAAGCACGCTGAATTAGACACTTTAGAGAGTATGGTCACACCTGGCTTTAACCTATGTTATTACTCTGGGTTTGGTGGACTCTATACACACTCTGTTCCTTATCTTGGTCCAGTATGTATGTGTATATATATATGTATGTATATGTATGTATATATATATGCTCTTGGCATTTAGCGATGTAGATTCACATGCGTCCTCTCTGGACACTTTTGGTCATTTCAGTTATTATCATTATTATTATTATTATTCATATTATGCACACATGGACATCTCTATACTACACTTGTTTACTTCATTCTCACCCTCTTGCGAGAAAAGAATCTAACAATGGAGTCGATGCCCATGCACACTATCACCGAAAGGAGGAGTCACCCTGCCTTGTGACTGGAAGATAATACTTCAAAGAAAAACTACTTGCAAACATCCGGATCCAACACTAGATGGCAGGAGCATGCAAAGCATATTAATCTACAGCTCTACATGCTCAGAACAGATGCTTACAGGATAAGTAACAGAATCCTTACTTGCTCAAAACTCAATCTGAAAAAATTATTGTTGTGAGCAAATTTGTTGGTAGGTCTTTAAATATACTTACAAACTTTGCGGAGAAGTGCATTTAGCAATGTACTTTAACATTTTGTTTTATGTATTTTTTTGTGTTTGCAGGGGAGAGCCAAAGACTTGGTATGGGGCTCCAGGCTATGCTGCAGAACAGCTGGAAGAAGTCATGAAGAAGCTGGCTCCAGAGTTATTCATTGCACAGCCAGATCTCCTCCATCAACTTGTTACCATTATGAACCCTAACACACTGATGGCTCATGGTGTGCCGGTATGGACTTGCGTTTATTTTTTCAAAGACCGATTTATTTACTTTCATTGTTTGCAATAGGACTTTTATTCTTGATCCCTTTTTTTAAAAGACAAAAAATGTAGTGGTGGTTGATATTTTTCTTGTTCTAAATTGAGAATGGTTTGCATACATGATTAGGCTAGCTACTTGAACCTTTTTTGACACTAGTTAAGATTCCTATGCTGGAATATCATTATCAATCTTAGTCATAGACCTAGTAACTGCTGCTACTGAACATGTGGTCACTTCAGATTTGGCTGCCTCATCAGCCAAAGAATTGCCAACAGCATGTTCTCTCTCTCTCTCTCTCTCTCTCTCTCTCTCTCTCTCTCTCTCTCTCTCTCTCTCTCTCTCTCTCTCTCTCTCTCTCTCTCTCTCTCTCTCTCTTTTTTCTCTTTTCTCTCTCTCTCTCTCTCTCTCTCTCTTTTTTCTCTTTTCTCTCTCTCTCTCTCTCTCTTTTTTCTCTTTTCTCTCTCTCTTTTTTCTCTTTCTCTCTCTCTTTCTCTTTTTCCTCTTTTTTCTCTTTTTCCTCTTTTTTCTCTTTTTCCTCTTTTTTCCTCTTTTTTCCTCTTTTTTCCTCTTTTTTCCTCTTTTTTCCTCTTTTTCTCTTTTTTCTCTTTTCCTCTTTTTTCTCTTTTTTCTCTTTTTTCTCTCCTTCTCTCTCTCTCCCCCCCCCCCCCCCAAGAGTATGAATAACCTGTGTGAGTGCCAAACGTTCTTTAAGTTCTGCCACTCGGCTCAAAGCATTTTATGCTTTTTTTTTTTTTCACTACCCTTAGAGTCTCTATAATCATTCTGAGACCAAAAGAACAATTTGTAATTGAAAGCCTGCACACAGTAGCAGGAATCGCACACAATAAGAATGTTCACATCAGGATTTGCGAATTCTAGATCTAAAATCAAAGCACGCAGCTCCGCCAATTGAACCGTGCAGTCCCAAAGTACCTGTGTATGTACTATTGAAGACTTAAATTCACAATTTACATAATTGAGCCCGCTACAATAGCGTAAACCGCTTAATAAACATGCTTCAACCGGACGGCTGGTTGAGCAGACCCGTCAGTATAGATCATACATTTGTACTGATCCAAAGGAAGAACACAACGGAGGAGGATGAACAGTCATATTGTAAAAACTCCTGTGTCTGCAACCAGGGATCAACGATAAGTGTCATCATCCAACAGTCTTATCTGGGAGCCACAATAGCTGCACAAAAGGCTTTGGCAATCTGGCCAGAACCCGCAACATGCAGACCTTAATCTGCCAGTTCGAGCTTCAATACTCATTGCTAGCTCAATGGTTCATGCAATTACTAGGGATGATGGTGTCTTGCATACTAATAGTTCCTTATGCAAGACTTCACATGCGCCCCCTGCTTAGCACGTCAGTAGAACCAGGCTCAGGGTCTATTATCAGATCTAGTGTTGGTGGACTGCCGCACTCATCGCGCTCTGCAGTGGTGGAATACACAAAACCTTTCAAAAGGGCAGCCCTTCTTCGACCCGGTTCCACGGATAATGCTAACAGCAGACGCATCGCTCACTGGTTTGTGAGCTCACCTCCAGACACACACAATTCAGGGCATGTGGAGCCTGCAGCAAAAGCAGCTTCACACAAATCATCTAAAGTTGCTAGCGATTTTTCTAGCGATCAAAGCGTTTCAAGTTCATCTAGTAGGCAAAGCTGTCCTGATCTGTACAGACAACATGACCGCAATTTACTACATACAAAAACGTGGGTGGACACACTCTCCAGGTAGCACAGAGGATCTGGAGATGGGCCATACATCACAGAATGTTCCTCTTTGCTGAACACCTTCTAGGAGTAAACAATCAGATTGCAGATCTGCTCAGTCGCCAAAGACAACAGATACACGAATGGGAACTCTACACTCAAGCTCTCCTCCCATTCTTCCAAATGTGGGGATTTCCAGACATAGATCTGTTCGCCACAAACCTAAATGCAAAATGCCCAAACTTTGCATCCAGACATCCACACCAATTGTCCAAGGGCAATGCGCTATAGCATTCTCTGCTCCCAGCGTCGCAACCGCCTTATTGCCTCCTGTCGTTCTTGTCGCATCTTCTCCAAACTGGGCGCAGCTTGTCCTGGGCCCGCGGCCCGCCGGGTCCCCTTCTTCCTCTGCCGCCTAATGGAGCGCTGTTCGTGCCAACCGCCCTCCTCCGGGCCCACCGGCCGCGTCCGCGACCACTGCCCAGTCTCTTCAGCCAGTCCCAGACTTCCGATGAATCCTCGAAAAAGCGAGTGCCCTCTTTGGTGACCACCTGCAGGCGGGAGAGGAACAACAGCGAGTACGGCAGTTCCAGTTCCCGCAACTGTTTCTTCACTGCCAGGTAGGAGCCACGTCTCATCTGGACTGTTGCTGTGTAGTCCAGGAAAAACAGCACGTGGCTGTTACCCACTTTGAGGTCACTCATCTTCCGAGTCTCGTGGAGCACCTGTCCCGATCCCGATAGTTGAGGAGTTTGAAAAGGAACGGGCGAGGTCGGGTGCCGGGTCTCTGAGCCTGTGCCGGCACTCTGTGCACCCTCTGCACCACGAAGTGCCGGGATAGTGTTCCAGCTGGCAGGAGTGTCCGCAGCCAGGTCTCCGTGTAGTGCTCGGGGTCCTTCCCCTCTTCCCCCTCCGGCAGGCCGACCACCCGGACATTGTTGCAGCGAGAACGCCCTTCCGCATCCGCTGCTCGGTCCTCCAGTGCGTGGACTCTGTCAATCAGGTTTTGTAGAGCTGAGGCATGGCTGTGCACCACAGGCTGCAGTTTTTGGACCATTTGGCGCTGCACGGTGACTGACTCCGACAGTTTACGGTGGTCCGCATGTAGTAGCGTGAAGTCAGATGTGAATGTATCTATCCGTGCTTCCAGAGAGGTCTTGGTTTGCACTAGGGTAGTTCCAATGCGTCCCACCGCCGCCAGAACCGTGTCCATTTTGGCCGCCAGGGTAGCCGTGGGTTCCATGGCCGCTCGCCTCTGCTCCTGCATGGGGTCAGGGCCGCTCAACTCCTGCTGTTTTGCCTGAGTTCTGTCCCGAAGCCTACCCATTGCTAGCTGCTGCGCCGTAGACATCCATGCGTCTGACTGTGTGCCTGTCAGTGGCTGCAGGGGGGACCTTCTGCCCGGGTAGACAACGTTGTGCGCTGGGTGCGGGGGTTAACAGTCGGGTCTGACCTCCACCTCCAGCTGTCGCTGTCCAGAAGCTCAAGGGCAGTCTGTCACCCAAATCGGCTCCGGGTCACACCTACCCACGTGAACGTGCTAAGAGGGACAGCCACTTTATCCTAGGTTTACCCCGGTTCCAGCAGCACAGGGGACCCCTTCCCTTCCGGCACAACCCCGGCGCTCTGTATTCCCTGTGGAGAGGGGATCAATCGATACGGCCCAGGAGTGCTGGCCGCGCGGTGCAGGGACCGGCAAAATGGCGCCTTGGGCAAGATGGCGTCCGCGTGCTGAATGTCGTGTCTGGTTGCGCTCTCTTCACCCCTCAAACCACGGCCTCCGTTGCCCTCCTGCTTCTCTCAGACCCAGGCCCGGTGTCTGGCGCCCCCGCAGCCCTGAAAAGCCTGGTGGATGGCGGGTATGTTGTGACTTCCTGTCCAGCGACCCACTCAGCGGCGGAAAAGCAGCACCAGCAGCACCACACCACAGCTTTCCGTTGCAATCAATGGGCGTTCACCAGAGTCGAGGCTTGCCCCTGCAGCTTATTTTTGATTCGTCGCAGTGCTTCGCGGGGGTCTGTCAGGCCACCACTGCGCTCCCAGTCGCGCCTCCGGCCCCAGGCCGTATTGCCGCCAAGATGGACTTGCTGTAGCCTGCGTTCCAACCTTCCCCCTCGCTGCCGTCAGGGGTAGGGGCAGCCGGTTTCCGAATCCTCACCTCAACCTCCCTCGTGATGCAGTCTTGGAGGCGTGCTGAATGGAGGCCCCACTCCCCTCGCCTCACCGCAGCGTGGGTCTATCGCGGCTCACCTCCGATGTATTCTGGCACCTTGAGGCCCGCCGCCATGCCATCAGCCGCACTGGGTGCTTGTTTTGGGCCCCCTCTCTCTCTGCCTCCCCGGACGCCACCCAGCACCTTCCTGCTCTCACTGGGGCCGCCGCTGTTCTTCTCGATGTACCGCAGCTGTCCGAGGCTCAGTTCTGGGATCGGCGCTCTCCGGCCCCTCCTCCTGTCTGGCGCCGGGGTGTTTCCTGCGTGTCGCAGTCCAGGCGAGCTTCGCGCCTTTACAGCCTCTCTGCGCCTCTTAAGGCCAATGGCCGCTCCTGTGCCCCCACCGCCTCGTAGTTCGCTGCAGTGTGCGTCGGCAGGCTCCCCAGCCATTCCTGCACCAGTTCCGCCCGGTGTGGGGAGAAGTAAACTCGCACCCAGGATAATTTACGGAGAATTTAGGGCCCTACGGACGGAGCTCTAGAAAGTCGCGTCCGCCATGTTGCCTGGCTGGCCACGCCCCCCAGGTTTCAGTCATGATTGCCTCCCGAGCAAAGGGAAACGTTTGCGACTTAAAATATGCAAATAAGGTGGAGCTGAAGGCAATTTTGAAATCAAAAAGTGAACCAGTGAGAGCCATAGATGGACAAACCTTTCCTCCGGACACATCATCAGTCACACAAAAAAAGTGGAATTAATTTTTAAAGAGGGACATCGAGAATTAATACAATTCAACTTGATTGAAGCTCCGCAATTTCAGATAATCCTAGGTCTGCCATGGCTCACGGAGCATAATCAGAGCATTGTTTGGGGTGCGAGAACAGTTCAGATGGATTCAGATTTCTGTAAGGAAAATTGTTTTTGTACCAGAACAGAATCTAGAGCGTTAGGACCAGCAACCCGCTTGAGTGAAGCAGGAGCTTCAGTATGTGTGATTCACACTATCAAAATTCCACCAGAATATAAGGAGTTTGAGGATGTATTTAATGAAAAAGAAGCCAAAAATTACCACAACATAGGTCCTTTGACTGCAGAATAGATCTGGAACCGGGTGCAAACCTACCATGTAGTAGAGTTTATGCCTTCACCGAAAGAGAAAATGAACATCTAAAGGAGTATATCAAGAAATATCTGGCCACTGGTTTTATACGCCCCTACCAGTCACCCGTCTCTTCGCCGTTATTCTTCGTACCCGAGAAGGAGGGCGAGGTTCAGGCTTGTATAGACTATCGAGCAATAAACAAGGTCACTATCAAGAACAGGTATCCACTTCCACTCATCTCAGTGCTCTTGGACCAGGTAAAAGAAGCACTAATTTACACAAAACTGGGTCCGAGGGGGTGCATATCACTTGATCAGAGTCCAAGAAGGTGATGAGTGGAAGACTGCTTTCAGGACGAGTCTGGGTTTGTACGAATATCAAGTGATGCCCTACGGGCTGTGCAACGCGCCTGCTGCCTTCCAGCACTTTATAAATAACTTGCTAAGAGTTAATCGATCAATGTGTTAAAGTATACATTGATAATATACTAATATACTCTAATTCAGAAGAACACCCAAATTACGTAAGAAGAATTTTACAATGACTGAGAGAAAACAACTTGTACGTAAAGCTAAAATAATGCGCCTTCAACGTGAAAGAGGTAAAGTTTCTAGGATTGGTGATCACGCCATCTGGAATTACAATGGATACTCGGAAGGTGGTGGCTGTCCAGGAGTAGAAATCTCCGAGCTGTGTGAAGGAGTTGCAAAGCTTCATTGGCTTTGCCAATTTCTACTGCAGATTCATAAATGAATTCTCACAAAATTAATTCCACTTACTCTTCTTCTGAAGAAGGGAGTTTCCTTCGAGTGGACAGAGGATGCAGAAAAGACCTTCTGATAGTTGAAAAAAGAGTTTATCTCTGCACCTGTATTATTACATGCTGATCCCACAGAAGCTTTCTACCTGGAAGCAGACGCCTCAGATCTGGCTATTGGGGGAATACTCTCCCAGAGGCATAAAAGAAGAGGGCAATTACACCCAGTAGCGTACAGATCAAGATAGTTGACACCAGCTGAAGTAAATTATACGATTACGGAAAAGAAGTTACTTGCCATAAAGGATGCCTTCAAGGAGTGGCGACACTATTTGATGGGGGCTAGGCATACAGTTACGGTTTTCACCGACCATCGGAATCTAACTTTTTTTTAATCTGCTAAGACCCTTACTCCTCTTCAGCTTCGATGGTCGTTATACCTTGCTGCTTACGATTTTGTAATTACTTACCGGCCAGGAACGAAGAACGGAGAAGCTGATGCTCAGTCTAGAATTGGCACAGAAAAGATTGAAGATAGTCCAGAACAGCAAACAATCATTCCTGAACACAAGATTGTGGGAGCAGTGAGTCAGTAACTATCCAGGAAAAAGTGACTTAGGCAGTGTTGTCAGAAGAAATGGCAGAATGGGCAAAACAAGAACCACAGAGAGAAATTCGACACAATCTACCATTTAATGCAGGAATACTTTACCTACCCAATCAAGAGCTACAACAGTTGGTCCTTGAGGACAGTTATGATGGTAGTCTAGCCGGTCACAAGGGAATTTATAAGACGGAAGACTTGGTGAAAAGAAATGATTGGTGGCCTCAAATAACTAAAGAAATATACTCCTACGTGAGGACATGTGAGATCTGTGCTCGGGGGGGGTGGGGGAGGGAGAAACCATAGAGACAGTCTCCAAAATGATTACTTCAACCTAAGCCCATGCCTCCACATCCTTGGCATACCATTACGGTAGACCTGATTGTAGATCTGCCTTCGAGTCAAGGGTATGATACTATTTTGGTGTTTGTTGATGCGTTCCCCAAGATGGTCCATTCCATTGCGTTAATAAAGGTCCCAACAGCTAAGAAATTGGCCATACTCTTTAGTACTCCCATAGTGCAGGGCCATGGTGTTCCCAAAGTAATCATATCCGACCGGGGTTCCCAGTTTCTGTCCTGCTTTTGGAAGGCCTTCCTGGAAGGGTTGTGTATAGAAGCAAGATACTCCACTAGCTACCACCCAGAAACTATGGGGCAGACAGGGCAAACCAAGAATTAGAGTAATATTTAAGGCTATTTATACTAGATCAAGAAGGGGATTGGCCAGAGCATTTGTGGGAAGCAGAATTTGCACACAACAATGTAAAAAATGTCTCTACAGGTTTCTCCCCTTTCTACTTAAACTATGGCAGACACTCAAATTCATCAGTGATAGGTAGAGATATCTCGGTGCCAGCAGTTCAAGAGGTAGTTAAAAACCTAACTCAAGTTCATCAGGCAGCTACAGAAAACCTTGTAATGGCTAAAAAGATCTATAAGATATTTGCTGATAAAAAGAAGAGCAGGTCCCAAATTAAAATTTGGTGACATGATCTGGTTAAGTGCTAAGAAACTCAGGTTACAACGGAATCGCAAATTTCAACCCAGATTTGTAGGTCCATATCAAATCGAAAAAAGTCAACCCTGTAACCTACGGTTTAAAACTACCTAAAGGAATGAAAGTGCACCCGGTTTTCCAGGTTTCTCTACTAAAGAAGGCACCACCAGATATGAGTTACTCTTCCTCCAAGACCAGTGCAATTAGAATCTGGAGAAGAGTTCGATGTTAAAAGAATACTTGATTCCAAGGAAGTAAGAGGAAAGGTCTATTATTTAATAGACTGGAATGGGTACGGTCGAGAGGAAAGATCCTGGGAACTATAGTCTGATGTGCATGCTCCCCGGCTGGTGCGAGCTTATCACTTGAAGTTTCCAAAGAAGCCTAGATCGGAAGGAACTCCCTTGCGATGGGGTACTGTCAGGTCCATAGAGGATGCGAATGCAACAATGTGTGCTGTGGTTCAAAAATCACCCCCATCACTCATCCCAGAAGAAAAACGCATTACCTGGAGCGAGGCATGGTGAGTTATGAATTCCAAGATTGCTGACGTCCTGTTGGCGTTCTTTTTACCTTTGCCCCAAGATTCGACTTTGAGCGCTCAATTTAGAATGCCAAAGCACTTCACCTGAGTTCCTACCTGGAGCACCGTCGTGTTTTAGTCAGCTAGGGTAGAACTGCTTTCGAGGGTAACGTCTGTCTTCTAGTGCGACGTTTTCTGCATTTCCGCATTCCAGCATCTTGTGAGGTCTTGGACTGCCTACTTGGAGTTTGCGCATATCTTGACGAACGTTTTCTCTCCGTGAAGAGTAGCATTCATTTGAGTGCATGCGCAATAGGAATTACATTGTGAGTACACAGCAAGCATAATTTTTCCCCTTCAAAGACTTCGAGTGAACAGCCTTCCAGATTATTGAGGAGACTCATCCGTTTGCGAAGCTACGTACTGGGCATTACAAGGACATTTATGTATATACCCATATTTTCTAATACAAGGCATGTTTATTTTGCGAAATGAACTTTATTTTTTAAAAGAAAAGCACAAACTAAAAAACTGAAGTATATGTATGTATATAACAAAATTTACCTGGAGCAGGGGAGTTTATCTCCGTGTCCTTCCCTGTGAAGAAAATAACAAGAGTGTTAAGAAGCATTAACCTTTTTTGAATACTTACTTTTATAATACAGAAGAGGAGCTAAAGTCTGAGGTCATTTAGTTTTATAGAACCAGCAATCCTAAGCAGAACAGACGCTGTGGAG
Source organism: Lissotriton helveticus (assembly GCF_964261635.1). NCBI lineage: Eukaryota > Metazoa > Chordata > Amphibia > Caudata > Salamandridae > Lissotriton > Lissotriton helveticus. The sequence goes on along the minus strand of NC_136065.1, from coordinate 1,280,703,682 downwards.
AAAAACAGTGGGTGAAGAAAAAACTGATGACCAAGGGCAGTCTCTTCTTGTGTTTATTTTATCCAACTCCCCCTTCTCCTTATTGGAGACATTTGCAAGCGCTATAATTCAGGTGCGTTGGGGGTGTCTCGCAGATGGGGCATTGGGAAAAATCATCTCTGTTCCTGCGCAAGTATAAGGTATATCACTCTGACAGGTAGATAGTCAAGTGCATTCAAGTATTCTATGCAAAAGCAAAAATAACTTCCCCCTAGACCGCACTCCACTCGCAAACTAGAGGCTTCTATGGCATTTTTAGGAAACAGATATCTGCAAAGCTGCAACATGGTCTACACCTCACAAATTCACAAAACACTATTGTGTAGATGTGTTAGCAAGTCTGCAAGCTAGTGTGGGCCAAGCAGTTTTACGTGCACTACTTCAAACCACTGCAACAGCTACAGGTTAGCCACCGCTTTGGGAGATAACTGCTTTTTAGTCTATGCACAGCATGTGATCTACAGCTCACATGCCTCAAACGGAAAATGCTACTTACCCAGTATGCATCTGTTCTTGGCATATAGAGCTGTAGAGTTGCATGCGCCTACCCACCCACCTTCCCGGGTACCTATACCTTTTGCAGTTACATCTCACTTAGATACATATATACATGGACATCTCTTACTAACTCCATTATCACCCTCTGCGGCAAACAATCTAACAATGGAGTTGATGCCTATTCACACTATCGCTGAAAAGGAGGAGTCACCTACCTCGTGACTGGAAAAAACGTCTTCGAACAAAAACAAAGTGCAAACATCCAGACCCAAAACTAGATGGCAGGCCATGCACAGCATGTGACTCTACATGCCAAGAACAGATGCATACTGGGTAAGTAACATTTTCCTTAGCCTCTTCAGAGACGTAACGGTAAAAACTCTGAAGTATCGAGTCGCCCCTCGACAAGAAAATAAAACAAATGGAGGAGGCCAATCTGTCTCCGGCAACAAAATGTCATCATACGAGGTAAGGTTGTCCCAAAAGACTCCTTTAGTCGTCCTGTTAAAATCACCTTCAATTTGGATGACTATCTCATAAAGTCTATCAGGGGGTGCAACTTGTGTATCTAATGTTTCCACGGTAATCAAAGTATCCGTTGCTCTCGTCTCCAGACAACGATGGAGTGCCTCCGCACTATAGTAACATTCGACGTGCTGTGGGAGTGTCACCGCCCATCTCCAATCGAGGAGCAGGGTTCTCACCGTCTGAGACATACTTCACTGTTAAAGCAGCAACTTTCTTCTGAAACTGGGCTCAAAGGAGGAAGTCCCTCCGGTTTGGCTTTTACGTGTAACTGCCGTGGCGGATCACGTTGTTGCTGAATGCTCTCGCCTTGTCTGTGATTCGGACGCTCTCCACCATCGAACTTTGGATTCTTTAATTCCTGAAAGATTTAATATAAGAAGGGTCTGTAGGGGCTGATTTATACTTTTTCTCAATTCTGGGATTGAGGACACGCGCTCTGGCAGGGATGGGTTGTGGATCATATGCATCATAGGGATCATTATGGTCACTCCATGTGTTATCTTGGATATCTTGATCTTCGGGTTCTAGAAAAGGATCCTGAGGATCTTCCCCCATGTTTCCTGTCTCATCATAACCTGAAGGTGTAGGAGAGTAAGGCACATAAGGCATGCCAGGAATGAAAGGAGGAGGAGTAAAAGGCCTTGAAGGAGATGTTCCAAAGTCTTTTTTCTTTGGAGGAACAGGAGTTGAAGTGTCAGTGTCCAGTGATCTTTTCTTCCTCTTGTAAACTGTTACGTGTCCTGTTTCAGGGTCTATATACAGTTTAGATTGTTCTTCGCTCACAGGATCAGGATGGAAAAGTTCTTCCTCAACTGTCCGTGGCTTTGGCGCCGATGTTTTTGGCTTTGTCGCTTGTTTATGGTGAGTCTTTGGCTCGAGGGCCTTCGGCTGTGGAGCTTTTTTCCTCTCGATTGCTGTTTTCTGTTGGTCGGGGAACTTCTTTGGATCGACTTTTTGGTTCAACGTCTTTTGTTGGCTGTAGTGCCTTTTTTGGCTCGGCGACCTTCTTTGGTTCGACTACCTTTTTCGGATCGACCGTTTTTTTCGGTTCTATAGCTTTTTTCGGTTCAACGTGCTTTTTGGACTCGATGACCCCTTTCGGCTCGAGGATCTTTGTAGACTCGACGGCCTTATTTGGGTCAACAGGCTTTTTTGTCTGATCTGCTTTCTTTAGATCGACACGTTTTTTCGGCTCGGCGGCCTTTTTCGGTTGATGTTTTTTTGCGGATCGATGACCCTCTTTAGTTAGACGCCCTTCTTTAAATCGATGACCTTCTTTGGCTCGACAACCCTTTTAGGTTCGACGGCCTTTTTGGGAAGAGTTTGGCTCGTTCCTGGGGTATCAGAAGGCTTGTGTATGGTCTTCGGAGCCGAGCCGGAAGGCGAGGCCTCTGAAGGAGTCTGTCGGTCTCGGCTAAGGCCTTTAGGCGATGCTTCGACCGGAGCCTTGTCTTGAGGTGGAAGCGGGGTCGGGCTTTGGTACTCACGGTTTGTCCCGGTGTGATCTGGTCATCGGAATCCGACTGGTCCTCTACGGTTGACTATTTCTAGGTCGGAGTCCGCCGCTTCTGTGAGTTCATGTTAGTCGTCGAATATGTTCTCCGGTTCCGGTGCCCGCCGCTGCATCTCTTCTCTAGCGGCCCTTCGGTTCCGGATAGTTTTTTCGACCGGAACTGAGCACAAGCTGGACAGTTTTCCTCGTTGTGCTCCGGAGACAGGCACTTGTTGCATTCTGTATGTTTGTCAGTATGTGGGAATTTGGAGTGACATTGCGGGCATTTTTTAAACGGGGTCCTTTCCATTGGCAGGAGGCCCACGTGGCGTCAAAGGCCCAACGGCCCGCGTCGAGTCAAGGGGTACCAAACGAGAACAATACCGTGTAGGTACAAGGCCTTTTGGCCGTAGAAAGTTGAAAACCTTCGGTTCCGAAGTTGGAGATGAGGAATAGCATCCGAACCCAATGGCGGAGAAAAACAATCTGAGGATGGAGAAGATGCCCATGCGCACTGTAGTCCAGGGGAGGAGTCACCTATCTCGTGATACTTTGAAGACTCTTCCAGGGCAACAAGGTGCAAACATCCGGACCCAAAACTAGGCGGCGATCTATGCTAAGATATGAATTCAGCAGCCCACATGCCAAGAACAGATGCATACTGGTAAGTAGCATTCTCCTTTTCCGTCACAAGAGAAGCTCTGTTGCTGGTGTTTTCATTGGACTTTGCTTTACTAGCAGCACAATAGATATATGATGCTTGGGGTACTTGGGATGTGTCTTTGCTACATGTTGTGCTGCCGGATAATGCTGAGGTTGGAGAACTTATTTGGCGAGCCAAACTTTGTCTTTTATCTATGGGCCCGGCTGAGACTTTAAATCACAGAACGTTATTTAACTGCCGCTTTCATCTTTGAAGTTGCGCACAAGCTCTGCCTACTGCGCGGACCCTTAGCGTGTCAACCGACTTTCAAAAGACTAAGGCGCGTGACCCATATAGCGGGCGCAGTCTTACCTGTAGTGTTCGTCCTGCGATGTCATCTGGTATTTCTTCCGACGTTCCAGGATGCTTGCGCGGTATTCCTGCTTCTGTACGCCTGTATGCAGGTACGCGCGGTGAGCCTTCCGGCACCGCGTCACGTGCGTGCAGCCATCTTGGGTTTGTATTCAACAGCCTACATTGTTGATCGTTCTTCCTGGTTGTTTGTGCCAACCACGTCTGCACACACACGTGTTTGGTGTGCATCATGGGCCTATCGCAATGTTCTATCTTCCGCACCGGATGTTGTGGAACAGCTTGTGGGATTCTCGTTGTGGGATCCTTATGATGTGACTCTCTGTTTCAAGTATGTCTGAGACCACGTGAGTTGCGAGGACCTGGAGTAGCATTTTTGCAGCACATGTTTGGGTTCATTTACTGTAGATTTGTTTTTGAGGTGCGAGATCCATCTTACAGTACCCATATTTCCTTTATGCCTACTATAGTAACCATATTGCCGTGTTTTGTGTTCATGAATTACACTTACAGACCTCACTGTTAGGCATTGCTATAGGGCACTTGGTTCATTCTTACGAGACTGTGTAATTTAGTATAATGTAAAGTGGGTGTATATCGAAATTTACCTTTGCGCATTTTTTAACACTAATTTGGTTGTTTTGCATTTATTTTTTTTATTTCCACAGTGTTTGTAGAAATTTCGTGTGAGGCTTATTTCACCAGTGTGGAAAAAAACTGTCTAGCTTGTTGGTTTGTGCTGTTGTGTTTTCTCTTCTTTGTGTATGGAAAGTGTTTTCTTACCACATCTCGGATGAAATCTCGTTCACCGGCATAGGCACAGATCAGTTGTGTCTTACGGATATTGGAATTTTAGGTATTTTGTTGTCTTGTTGACACAATTTTGTGCATGTTTAGTGTAAGCTTATGAGTTTATCTTCTACTGCACATTCAAATGACGTGATGCCACAGGTTTGCTTTGCTAAGGGTGGTTTTTCCTTGATGTCCTATGTATGGTCATCACATTGTTCCCATACACGTGGGATGGTTGTGAGCCATTTGCCCCTTTGTTTCACTATTAGTTACTCCTATTGGGGGTATGTCATCTCCACAAGGGGGTTGGGACGTGTTACTTACCATATGTATCTACCTAGGTTAACCCTTACGCGGGGTTGGATGTGGGTTTTAATACCTTTTACAGTTGCGCGCAGTAAAATGTTACATCCCTTCACGGGTGTTTTTATGAGTGACGACCCATTTACTTTTTTTCCCTTACTCTTGGGATTGTAGTTGCAGGGTATTCTACCTTTAGCGCTGTTCTATGTTATGCTTTTGGGCATTTATGTTGTGGGGTCTTTTACCCTTTGCGCTATAGTACTTTACGTCAGTGTATGATGCAAAATACTACGACCTGTATTTCTTGTACTGTTTACGCAGTAGCTTACACTTCAAATTGTTTAAAAATCTCTTTTTAGGGGGATGGGGGATATTGCTGTTAAAATGTATATTTCTTAACCTTCCTTTCTTGCCTTAACGGTTTTCTCTTGCGATGTTTTGTCTTTATTGCTGCATCCTTGAGCCCTGTACCGTTATTGATCTTTACCTGTGTATAGTTATCCCATTTCCTTTTTGCTTTTGTTTAAGGAAAAGGGGATAATGTTATACCCTACTTATTTGTATAACCTGTATTCCAGCTCTGCTTCCTCTAGCCGCTCAGCCAGAGTGTGAGTTGGTCTTAGAGTGTTGGTGTGCCTGTGATGCGTGGAATGCCTGGGTGTCTGAGTGGATGAGTGTTGGTTTGGGGGTCTCTAGTTGGCACTTGTGACAAATAGGGACCCTCTCCTCTAGTCAGGATAACGAGATTACACTCCTAAAATAACCCCTGCTCACCCCCCTTGGTAGCGTGGCACGAGCAGAACGGCTTTACTTCAGTGGCGTTGTAAGTTACGCAGTTCTGTCCACATACAGTAACTGTGAGAAAGTGGCTCTATATATACTGGACCAGAATAAGGTACAGTGTGCATAGAGTCCACAAACCCCAGAAGTATAAAAGAGGTTAAAGCCAGACGTGACCTTAATCTCTAAAGTGGTAGCTTGGTCGAGCAGTAAGGCAGTACCAGAGGACAGTGGAAAGCATTTGTTGTACGCACTCAGTCAGCAAAAGGTTTCACACACTGAAAGACTCTACTCCAGGCCAATTGTTTTATATCAAAAGATATAGTTGTTTTATTTCTAGAACCAACAGGTATCAAAAATATTCTGTACTCTATATGAGAGGTCTAAGATGAGTACTTTGCAGAAAGGCAATAAACTTTGTAAAGACAATAGGTACAGGGGTTGCAGTAGGCAGCACAATTCTACACACAATTTAGCATTGATCTCAATGGATTTCCTTATATAAACACAGTTGATTACTTTGTAGATTACTTTAGTAATTCCAGGACTGGCTCCTAGGTTCAGTCCTGGGGTCTAAGCTGAAAACAGTTTAGCCAAAACGTTCTAGGTATTGTGGTGATTTTTCAGGAATAAAAAGCTAGTTCGAGGCATATGAGCGGCAGATTGTACAATTAGCATTAGATCGCCACCTGGTGTTGGGCTCGGATGATTGCAGGTTGTTGTCTTGGAAGAAGTCTTTGTAGTCACGAGATAGGTGACTCCTCCCTTGGACAATACTGCGCATGGGCATCGGCTCCATCCTTAGATTGTTTTTTTCCGCCACTGGGTTCGGATGAAAGTTTCTCCGCTTCGGCTAGAAAAACACTTTCAAGCACCTCGAAGCGCAAAACTTCCTCTAACTGCAAAAAACTACCTTCGACATCGACTACGATAGTTTCGACGCCATCAGTTCCATTCTGGTCATCGACGCGGGCTGTTGGGCCTATCGACACCTCATGAACAGAACTCCATTCAAAAGATGCCCGGTATGTCGAGCAAAGTTTCCACATAGCGATCACCACGAGGTCTGCAACCTCTGTCTATCGCCAGAACACGACGAATCGACCTGCACAGCTTGTGCATCCTTCCGATCAAAGAAAACCATCCGGGATCGGAGGGCCCGACGACACAAAATGAGGAGATCAGCTCCGGAACCGGAAGATATCTTCGATGAAGAGGTCCCGCTTGTTCCCGAAGAAGATTCACCTGATCTCCAGATCGTATCAGAGGCAGACGACTCAGATGACTCCATTCCATCGGGTCAGCGCGTGAGTACTACTGCCCCTGCACCACATACAGTTCCCAAACCGAAGGCAAAGGTCAGCACTCCGCCCGCTGGGCCCAGTCGAGACCAAACACCTGTTTCGAAAGTCCCGCCTTCAAGCTCACTCCTAAGAAAACAACTAAGCCTTCTAGTGCCTCGGCACCCAGCAGGCCGCACGTGCCGAATCCACCTCTTCCATCGGCACCGAAACCCAAAGCTAGCTCTATACCGAAACCAAAGGATGGCTCGGCACCGAAACAGAAAGACCTCTCGGCACCAAAGCCTAAAGAAGTATCGGCACCGAAACCAAAAAGTACCGGCTCCGAAGCCGTCCACTTCTAAACCTAAAAGTGTGAAGCAATCGTCCAACGCCTCGAAGCCGACGACACCAGCTCCCACACTGAAAATACCTTCTTCAGTGCCGAAGCCCACAAGGCTTGATTCCGATGTGCCCGAGCCCTCGAACCTGCCTACCAAGCCGAAAACAAAACCTTCGGCACCGAAAACTACGCCAAAGGACGTTTCAACACGTCCCAAGGCTAAAGACACAAAACAACCTCGGCTGGAACTGAAAAAATCGGCGCCCAAGAAGGTTGTACATGAGGAGGCACTTTTCTTGCCAGATCCTCGACAAAAGAAGATCTACATTGACCCAAAACCAGGTCATGTAGAAGCTACACCTCACAAAAAGAGACCAGCAGATGCACCGCCCACACCTGTGGTTACTGCCAAGAAAAAGGACTGTGCAACATCCCCTATGCACTTTTCCTTTCCTATGCCTCCTCCTCCTTCTCCTCCTGTTCCTCTTCACATATCACCTCAGATCTCTCCTGCACATTCTCCACTTTTATCATCACATTCACCTCAACATGATGATGATGAATATAGTCTTGGTGGAGGGGATGATATAGATGAGCCTTTCCCATACCACGTGGATAACGTTATATGTGACTTGCCAAACCCACAAAATGCGCCTGATATTCCTCACCCGCAGTTATACCCTTCAAAACCTTCCCCTTCAGAGGATAACATTGGTTTTGGTCATTTATTAAACAGAGCTGCTGCTTACCACAGTCACTATGCATTCTGATGAGGCTGAGGAGGATTTTCTCTTAGATGCCTTTGAACAGTCTTAACGATCTGTTCAAATTCTTCCCATGATTAAAGGGGTTATCAAACATGCTCCAGAGGTATTTAAAGACCCTGTACGCACTAGAATTTTGAACCCCAGAATTGAGAACAAATATAGGCCTGCACCCACAGACCCAGTCTACATTAAAGGACACCTACCATTAGATTCTTTAGTTGTGTCCAATGCTAGGAAATGGGCAAATTCTCAAACTTCTGGCGAAGCACCCCCACCTGACAAAGAATCCAAAGTAATTGATGTGTCAGGTAAAAGAATAGCTGCACAAGCCACTAACATATGGCGTATAGCTAATACACAAGCCCTCCTCTCTCGTTACGATAGGGCTCATTCTGATCAATTAGAAAAACTACTTGAGCACCTACCAGATCAGTATAAAGCTCAGGCAACTGACCTCATATAGGAAGGCAAGTTAATTTCAAATGCCTCAATAAAATGTGCACTAGATGCTGCAGGCACCGCATCTAGAGCTGTGAATACCAGTGTCATACTTAGGAGAAATGCGTGGCTACGCATTTCCGGGTTTAAACAGGAAGTGCAATCTACCATTTTAAACCAACCATTTAATCAGAACCAATTATTTGGCCCAGAAGTGGACACTGCACTCGAAAAGATGAAGAAAGATACGGACACCGCCAAGTATATGGGGGCTTTACAGTCCACACCAGCTAGAGGTTCTTTTTGTCGCTCCTTCTACAGAGGAGGCTCCAAACAAACTGGAGCAGACACTACAACATTGTTCAAATCTCACACACAAATATCCTCTAACAAGGGATATTTTAGATGAGGATACAGAGACAATAATAACAAAGGAAGAGGTCGCTGTAACAACAGCAATCGATCCTCTTCCGCCACAAGACAGTGACTTCCCTCTGCTCCCCCCAACAGCATTCCACTCCTGTAGGGGGCAAATTAACACAGTTCCTGCCTGTCTGGAACTCCATTACAACAGACAAGTGGATGAGACAGATTATCCAACATGGCTACTGCCTAGAACTTACAGCAACCCCTCCACACATACCTCCCATGCAGCGTCCAATATCTATAGACCACCTGACTCTGCTCCAACAAGATGTTCTGTCACTTTTACAAAAGGATGCCATTCAATTAGTTCCTTTAGAAGAACCGGGAACAGGGGTTTACTCGCTGTATTTTCTAATTCACAAAAAGGACGGGACACTAAGACTAATTCTGGACCTCAGGCCCCTCAATCAGTACATACCATCAGATCACTTTCATATGATCACTCTGCAACAAGTGCTCCCACTACTGCAACAAGGCGATTTCCTTTCAACACTAGACCTAAAGGACGCCTACTTTCACATTCCTATACACCCTGCTCACAGGAAGTACCTAAGTTTGTAATACAAGGACAACACTATCAGTTTAAAGTCCTTCCATTTGGGGTAACAACAGCACCATGCGTGTTCACAAGGTGCTTAGCAGTAGTAGCAGCACATCTCAGAAGGCAGCAAATACATGTCTTCCCATATCTGGACGATTGGCTCATAAAAGCCAAGTCATTCAATCAATGTGTCCAACACACACATCCAATAATTCAAACGTTGCACAACTTGGTGTTCACCATCAACTACACCAATCACACCTGCAGCCTTCACATGTACACCAGTATCTAGGGGCTACAATAGACACATCTACAGCTGTAGCGTATCCTAGTCCAGCAAGGATACAGAGCATTCAAGCCTTAGTCACAGTCTTCCAAAAACAACAATCTCTGCAAGCCAGAGTGTTCATGAGACTAATAGGCATGATGGCATCTTGCAACTTCATAGTACCACACGCAAGATTGCAAATGCGCCCGTTACAAGAGTGCCTAGCACAACAGTGGAACCAGGCTCAAGGTCAACTAACAGACCTGGTGTTGGTGGACAGCCGCACGCATCGCTCTCTGCAGTGGTGGAACACCAAAAACTTGACAAAGGGGCGGCTGTTCCTCAAACCTGTTCCGCAGTTAGTGCTCACAACAAACGCTCCTCTCACAGGATGGGGAGCCCATCTCTTACATCATACAACTCCAGGTCAGTGGAACAATCCACAAAAACTGTTCCATATCAACCATCTAGAGCTGCTAGCCATATTCTTGGCACTCAAGACTTTTCAACTACAAGTACAAAACAAAGCTGTCTTAATCGGGACGGGCAATATGACAGCCATGTACTATATACAAAAACAGGAGGGAAACACTCTCTGCAACTGTCCCAGCTCGCACAGAACATTTGGAGATGGGCCATGTAGGAGAGTAGGGTCTGCAATCCTATGATCACCCAGATTTTTGCTTTTTGCTTCACTGGTTTACGACTTTCCCTGGCTGTGGGCCTGCTAATCAGACCCACAGCCTAGCTGTTCTCTCTACTCCAAATTGTACCCAGGTACTGAATTGGCACTGGGCCCTCTCCAAGTCCCTGTACCCAGGGCTGAGGTGTACCCAGAAGTCTCCCAGGGGCTGCAGCATGTATTATGCCACCCCTGGGTTGACTAACTAAATCACACAACTGGCTGCTTGACAGCTGGGGCAAGGTGGTGTAATCACCCTTTGCTTTAGATATAGTATTCCTATATCTAAACCTACAATGGACACCTATATTCCTCACATCAGTCACTCCTATGGCAGGCCTTAACAATCCTGAAGGCAGAGTGCATGGGATAAGGTGAAATGGTGCTCTGGCATGAGCTGAGCCCGTTTGCAGCTTGCGGAACCAAGTCCTAATAGCTGTTCCATGATAACGCATACCATATACTCTTAAGTGCATTATAATCCTCGCGGTTATATGCCAACTCTGGTATCGCTTTATCAAAACATGTCGAGTAAGGTGTCATACGAATTGGAATACTAACCCCTCGCCAATTCTGGCGACGGGGTTAGCATTCCACCCTTCTAGAGGGACACGACATGTATGTAACCTGTAACCCCGGTTAAAGTCAGACATAGCCTCAGCTCCACAAGATGGATGCTGCCACCGAGACACAAGTCTCCCCTCCTGCTGCTGGGAGTCCTCCCAGCACAGGAGGCAAGGACAAAGGGTTTCCTGCCAGGGGCGGTGCCAGCACCGTCCCAGACAGGATTTTGTGTATCGTAGGTAGGCAGGGCTTTAGAGGAAGGTGACGGCAAGTGGCACCCCGGTGCTCACTGTGCATAGGCCGGCTGGAACCAGTTCCAGGGGCACTCCAGCCCCTGATCTGGGTAAAGCCCGCCAAAGGAGAGGGGTGTAACCACCGCCCTCCTAGTCCCACCCATAGGGCAGGACTTAGTCGCGTGCCAGCCCCTTTTTGCAGGATAAAGGTAGGAACTGGCCCCCTTCCAAATCAGATCATCTTTGAATCCTGAAACTACTTTCCACGAAAGGAACTCAAGACTTCTTCCTAAGATTTCTCCCTTGTGACCAAGGAGTAGTCACCCTGCAGCAGCAGGCACCAACCAAGCATCGCGGTCTGCTGTAAGTCTCCTCACCGGATCAAGACTGCCCAGCTCGACGAGAACCGGCTTCCGTGGCACCTCTGACCTCTACCTGCATCATCAGCCCAGCTGTGATTCGTGGGTGTGACGAGACCTCGAGGGACCGGCCATCTTACAAGACTGCACGACGCTTGACCAGCACGACTCCCGAGTGACCCTCGACCGAGTGCTTTGGGGTAAGAGAAGCCCCAACCCTGAGCAGCTCCAGCACCGAAGTTCAGCTCCCCTGCATCCACGAGATCTGCGTGGGGCCCTTCTGCTCTTTGCTGCTCACCGCGTTGTCCAGGTCGCTTGCCCATTGGCTAGTGGCCCTCTGACGACTAACTTCAACGACAAACACCGCTGGTCTGGTTGCTCCAGACTGGCCCTTGCTCCCCTCCAACAGAGGAGCACCCTGGACCCTCCTGGTCCACTCCAGACGCCATTTTGAGTCCACCGCGTGGGCTTGCATTTGCCAAGACTTGTTGCCCCAATCCTGGGTCCAGCGACGTCGACAGCAGATACCTTCGTGGGACAGCTCGCACCTCCATCCTGGTCGCCGACAACGCCTCCTGGTCCGAGAGACTGCAGAGCCCAGCAGCGCCCACTCACCTGGTCGAGGTGACTTCGTCCGGTGCCACTCTGGTGCCCACTTAATCACTGGCTAGTGATTCAGAACTTGGTCCCCTCTGCTTACAGGTCCTCTTCTTCCCCGATCCAGGCTTGGATCACCACGAACTTCTTCCCTGGTCGCCTGCCAGCAACTTCTTTCTTCAGGCTCCTGGTTCATCAACGAAGAAACCCGACGGCACTTGAACCCTATGCAGCCGCAGCCCCTGGGCTAGGTAAACCGAGTACTCCGGTGCTCCAGCGTAGACCAACTCTCTAAGTGTCTAGATCCACTTTCGTTTTTGACCTACCTAGTCGGGTTCGCCCGAAAACACTAACTTTGCATTTACTAGGATCCATAGACTTTGTTCCGCATTACGCGTGAGAGTTCCCACTCTGCACACGACGTCCCTAGGTCTCCTGCTAGTAATCTAAAGGTTCAGTAGTCCAGTCCTAGCGATCCCAAAGCCTATGAGAGTAGTACTTACCTGCTAGTAATTTCGCATTCCACTTGTATAGTATATGGTTTTTCGTGCCCCTTGGGCATTTGTGTAAATTGTGCGACTTTAAGTATTTCTTTAAGAGTTTTGTTGTGTGCTTAGCTCCCTGTCTCATAAAGAGCCAGGGTAGTCTTGTTATAAATAAATATACTTTATTTTTCATAACAACTTGTGTGGTGTCCTTTCACTTGGTGTTCAAGGGGTATATGTGATGGTAAAACAGCTGGCTTAACACGCCCTCTAGAGTTTAGCCTAAAGACTGCACGTGTCCATGCTGTAGGAAGGTAGATCCCTGACTATGGTTGCCCCCAACTTTTTGCCTGGTGTTTTGCTGGTTTTCTGACTTAGTTGACCTGGGGCCCTGCTATTCAGGACCCCAGGCCTACAGCTCTCTGTAAAATGGATTCCATGTACCTTAGGTACATATCTAATTGGATACTGAGTCACCTTATCAGTCCCTGTACAGAGTACCTTAGGTGCCCAGGGCATAGGTGTACCCAGGGCCTACCAGGGGCTGCAGCATGTATTATGCCACCCCTGGCTGGCCATCCAAATCTGACACAACTGGCTGCACGACAGCTGGGGCAAGGTGGTGTAATCACCCTTTGTTTTAGATATAGTATTCCTATATCTAACCCTAAAATATACACATATATTCCTATCAGTCACTCCTATGGCAGGCCTTAACAATCCTGAAGACAGAGTGCTTGGAATAATGTGAAATGGTGCTCTGGCATGAGCTGAGCCCGTTTGCAGCTTGCGGAACCAAGTCCTAATAGCTGTTCCATGATAACGCATACCATATACTCTTAAGTGCATTATAATCCTCGCGGTTATATGCCAACTCTGGTATCGCTTTATCAAAACATGTCAAGTAAGGTGTCATACGAATTGGAATACTAACCCCTCGCCAATTCTGGCGACGGGGTTAGCATTCCACCCTTCTAGAGGGACACGACATGTATGTAACCTGTAACCCCGGGTAAAGTCAGACATAGCCTCAGCTCCACAAGATGGATGCTGCCACCGAGACACAAGTCTGCCCTCCTGCTGCTGGGAGTCCTCCCAGCCCAGGAGGCAAGGACAAAGGGTTTCCTGCCAGGGGCGGTGCCAACACCGTCCCAGACAGGATTTTGTGTATTCTAGGTAGGCAGGGCTTTAGAGGAAGGTGACTGCAAGTGGCACCCTGGTGCTCACTGTGCATAGGCCGGCTTGAACCAGTTCCAGGGGCACTCCAGCCCCTGATCTGGGGAAAAGCCCGGCAAAGGAGAGGGGTGTAACCACCCCCCTCCTAGTCCCACCCATAGTGCAGGACTTAGTCGCGTGCCAGCCCCTTTTTGCAGGATAAAGGTAGGAACTGGCCCCCTTCCAAATTAGATCAATCTTTGAATCCTGAACCGACCTTCTACACGAAGAACTCAAGACTCTTCTCAAGATTTCTCCCTTGTGACTAAGGAGTAGTCACCCTGCAGCAGCAGGCACCAACCAAGTATCGCGGTTTGTTGCCAGTCTCTCCTCCGGATCAAGACTGCTCCAGCAAGACGAGAACCGGCTTCCCTGGCACCTCTGACCTCAACCTACATCATCAGCCCAGCTTTGATCCGTGGGTGCGACGAGACCTCGAGGGACCGGCCATCTTCAGAACTGCACGACGCTTGTCCAGCACGACCACCGAGTGACCCTCGACTGAGTGCTTTGGGGTAAGGGAAGTCCCGACCCTGAGCAGCTCCAGCACCGAAGTTCAGCCCCCCTGCATCCACGAGATCTGCGTGGGGCCCTTCTGCTTTTTGCTGCTCACCGCGTTGTCCAGGTCACTTGCCTGTTGGCTAGTGACCCTCTGACGACGAATTCTAACGACAAACAACGCTGGTCTGGTTGCTCCAGACTGGCCCTTGCTTCCCTCCTTCGGAGAAGTACCCTGGACCCTCCTGGTCCACTCAAGACGCCATTTTAGGTCCACCGCGTGGGCCTTGCATTTGCCAAGACTTGTTGCCCCAATCCTGGGTCCAGCGACGTCGACAGCAAGTACCTTCGTGGGACAGCTCGCACCTCCATCCTGGTCGCCGACAACGCCTCCTGGTCCGAGAGACTGCAGAGCCCAGCAGCGCCCACTCACCTGGCTGAGGTGACTTCGTCCGGTGCCATCCTGGTGCCCACCTAAATCACTGGCTAGTGATTCAGAACTTGGTCCCCTCTGCTTACAGGTTTCTTCTTCCCTGATCCACGCTTGGATCACCACGAACTTCTTCACTGGCCGCCTGCCAGCAACTTCTTTCTTCAGGCTCCTGGATCTTCAACGAGGGTTTCCGACGCAACTTGAACCCTATGCAGCCGCAGCCCCTGGGCTAGGTAAACTGAGTACTCCGGTGCTCCAGCATAGTCCAACACCCTAAGTGTTCGGATCCACTCTTGTTTTCGACCCACCTAGTCGGGTTCGCCCGAGAACAGTAACTTTGCAATTGCTAGTATCCATAGACTTGTTCCCGCATTACGCGTGAGAGTTCCCACTCTGCACACGGCGTCCCTAGGCCTCCTGCTTCTAATCCAAGGGTTCAGCATTGTAGGCCTAGCGTTTCTACAGTCTAGAAAAGTATTACTTACCTGCTAGTAACTTCGCATTCCACTTCTTGTGTATATGGTTTTTCGTGCCCCTCGGGCATTTGTGTAAATTGTGCGACTTTCAGTATTTCTTTAAGAGTTTTGTTGTGTGCTTAGCTCCCTGTCTCATAAAGAGCCAGGGTAGTCCTGTTATAAATAAATATACTTTATTTTTTATAACAACTTGTGTGGTGTCCTTTCACTTGGTGTTCAAGGGGTAATGTGATGGTAAAACAGCTGGCTTAACACGCCCTCTAGAGTCTTAGCCTTAGACTGCTCGTATCCATGCTACTAGGATAGCTGGTCTATAAGGTTGACTTACAACCAATCATCAATAAGGGTTGTTTGGACTGATACATAGTGCTAACTAGAATAGTGAACATTATATATCAGGCCAACTTCTCACACATGCTACTAGGATAGCTGGTCTATCAGGTTGACTTACAACCAAACATCAATAAGGGTTGTTTGGACTGATACATAGTGTTCACTAGAATAGTGAGCACTGCATATCAGGCCAACTTCTCACTGGCCATTCCTCAAAATATACATCTGCTGGCTGAACACCTTCCAGGAGTTCACAATCAGATAGCAGATCTGTTAAGTCGGCAGTCACAACAGATTCACGAATGAGAACTACATACACAAGTTCTTCAGTTCTTATGCCATTCTTCCAGAGGTGGGGTCACCCACACATAGATCTGTTTGCCACCCACAAAAATGCAAAATGCCCAACCTTCGCCGCCAGGTTTCCACACCCATTGTCCAAGGGCAATGCGATATGGATGAACTGGTCAGGTAGATTTGCATACGCGTTTCCGCCTCTCCCACTGATTACATTAGTAGTGCGCAAGCTCAGACAACAGTCTCTCAAACTGATCCTGGTAGCTCCCACATGGGCACGCCAACCATGGTTCACCACACTGCTGGATCTCTCTCTGGTTCCACATCAAAAGTTACAGCTCACATCCTCCCTGTTAACACAGAACCATGGAGAAATCGGACACCCAGACCCAAAACAACTGAATTTAGCGATCTGGCTCCTGAAGTCTTAGAGTTTGGTTATCTAAACCTACCTCCAGACTGTATGAACATCATTAAAGACGCTAGGAAACCCACTACCAGAGCTTGTTATGCCGCAGAAACAATCACATTGATCCCCTGGATGCTTCCATCCAGAATATCATTTGTTACCTTTTACATCTACAAAGGTCTAATTTAGCATATTCTTCCATACGCATGCACCTTGCAGCAATTGCAGCGTATTTACAAAACAGACAACATCTGTCTTTCTTCAGAGTGCCTGCATTCAAAGCATTCATGGAAGGATTAAAAAGAATAATCCCACCCAGGTTGCCACCTTCTCCTGTGTGGAACCTGAATATATTCCTTACAAGACTCATGGGACCTCCGTTCGAGCCTCTACATAAATGTGAACTGCAATTCCTAACATGGAAAACAGCTTTCCTTGGTGCTATTACCTCTCTTAGAAGAGTAAGTGAGATACAAGCTTTCACTATACATCCTCACAAAGTGGTTCTTAGATCTAAACCAAAATTTCTTCCAAAAATCATCACTCCTTTTCACTTAAATCAATCCTTAGAGTTACCTGTGTTTTTCCAAAACCCAGACTGTAGCGGAAAGGGCTTTACACACTCTAGATGTTAAAAGAGCTCTTCTATACTATACAGATAGAACTAAATCTTTTAGAAAAACAAAACCACTGTTTGTATCTTTCTCTCCTCCACACAAAGGCAATCCCATCTCTAAAGGTGGGATCGCAAGGTGGATTGTAAAGTGTATTCAAATATGCTATCTAAAGGCTAAACGTACATTACCAGTTCCTCCTAGAGCGCACTCCACTCGCAAGCTAGGAGCCTCTATGGCTTTCTTAGGAAACATACCCCTAGAGCACATATGCAAGGCAGCAACATGGTCTACACCACACACCTTCACTAAACACTATTGTGTTGATGTGCAAGCCAAGCAGCAAGCTGCAGTAGGTCAAGCTGTCCTTAAAACTTTCAAACCACTGCAACGGATACAAGCGACCACCGCTAGGGGAGACACTGCTGTACAATCAATGCTAAGTGTACAATCTCAGCTCATATGCCTCGAACGGAAAATGCTACTTACCAGTATGCATCTGTTCTTGGCATGTAGAGCTGCAGAGTTGTACACGCCCTCCCGCCTCCCTGGGACTTGTATCGTTCCAATTTTCATCTTACTTACATGCACACGCATGGACATCCTATTTTCTTTACTTATACTAACTCCATCATTTCCCATCATGGCGAAAAACAATTTAAGGCTGGAACCGATGCCCATGCGCAGTATTGTCCAAGGGAGGAGTCACCTGTCTCGTGACTACAAAGACTTCTTCCAAGACAACAACAACCTGCAATCATCCGAGCCCAACACCAGGTTGTGATCTAATGCCAAGTGTACAACTCTGCAGCTCTACTTGCCAAGAACAGATGCATACTGGTAAGTAGTATTTTCCTTTTAAAAGTTCACAGTTAGAAACTTTTCTAAAGAAATCTGGCAATGTTATCCAATGGGAGAAAATTCAGGTTGCTGGTAAAGTTCGATCTCGTTACTTTTGTAATCCAGTACTGGTCTCCTGGGGCTAGCACTGGGGTCTCAACTCAAAACAGGTAAGTAATTATGTTTCAGTATTTTGTATGTTTTTTAAAGAATATTTCTAGTTTTCAAAAGTAGACACAGAAGAAATTTCATAGAAAAGCAGACAATGTATTCCTATGGAGTAAATACAAGTTACTAGTAAACCCGCTAGGGATTACTTTTGCGGTTCAGTACTGGGCTACAGGGTACAGTACTGGCTCCTCTACTGATCATAGGTGTGTATTTTGGAATTCGGATGTTTTTATATGAATATTTTAAGTTTTCAAAAGTAGACACTTCGAAGATTTTTCGAGTCAAACCAGTCAATGTTATTTAATGGCAGGTAAGTGAGATACCGGTTTCCTGGTGAGTACTCGACTGGTGAAGTTGTGGTTCTGGGCATAGACTCAGGGGTCTCCCAGTGTCGGGTAGGTACAGTTGGTTCACCCTCAGTGGCGCAGGGGCGGCGGGGTGCAGAGGTAATTAGGCCCAATGTTACCCAATAGGGGACAGGGGGCCTCCGGTTGGTGGCTGCTGGCTAGTAGGACATGCAGCTGTGGGAGATGAGCTCCTAGTCAGTTGCTTAGGTCAAAGGGGGAAACAGGATAGGACAAAGGTGGCACAGCCAGCGGTACTCGGGTGGCTGGGTGCAGGGTGCTTTTGAGCCTTTGGGCGCTCAATGTTATCCAATAGAAAAGGTAAAAAGAGAACAAATGCTGCAGGCTCGGGCGGAGATTCTCCAGGGGCGACCAGCACGTCGAAAGGTTAGTTGGGATCTGAGTCTGCAGGCGTCGTCTGGTTCGTCGAGGAGGGCCTTTGGGCACTGGACTTCGGGTCCCAGTCGCCGGGGAGACGTCCTCCTGGTCTTGGATCTCTCGGGCCTGGGCCGGGCTCGGCAGGTGCAGAGTGGGCTGGTCAGGGGGGTTGTTGCAGCAGAGCCTCTGCTGATTGTAGTCCAGTCTTTAAGAGGGTCAAGGCAGGCAGGTCCTCTGGGTGTCCCAAGGTTGCTGTCCGCAGGAGTCGCTGGCCTTTAGGCAGGAACAGGTTCCAGGATCGACAGGCCGGAAGGCTGGGGCCAAGTCAGTAGTTGTTGTCCTGTATTTAGCAGCTGCGCGGCGGGTGTTCTTCTCGATCTTCTTTTGGTATGAGGATCTGAGGAAGGAAGGTTCAGGGAGCCCCTAAATACTGAATTTAGGGGCGTTACAGGTAGGGCAAGGGCAGGGACGAATAGGTTCCTGTCCTGGGGTGGGTAAACCCCCTAGCCTGCTCCTCTCCTGTGGGGGGGAGGGGAGTGGGGGGGGGGCAGTAGCCTAGCTGTGAATGGCAGGGCTCCCCATCTTCAAGATGGCCGGAGCCCGTGGTCATGCTTCACCTAGTCTCCCCCACCTGAGGGGTGGGGTTGGCATAGCCTGGCCGCCCCCCCCCCCCCCTTCCTGACGTAGTTTTTCCGCCAGTCTTCCCGCCAGAGTGGGGGTCAGAACTGGTGGGGGCCAGTTGCTCGGTACAGCAAATGGTCTGGAGAAGCTCACAGAGGCGGCATTCCTTTGAAGCTACCCCCTGCCCGTCCTGGGGGAGGAGACCTAGCACCTCGCCCAGGATGTGCATTGTTGCAGGCCCAGGAGAGCGGGGGGCTCTCCACCCAGGGTCTAGCAACATGTCTGGTGTGTGGCAGCCTCTGCAGCCACTCAGCCCAGACGTGGATTGTATGTTAGGTTTTCAGGGGGCACCTCCAAGATGCCCTCTGGTGCATTTTACATTAAATCCCACACTGGCATCTGTGCGGGTTTAATGTGTTAAGTTTAGTACCAAACTTCTCGTCAGTCTTCAGTGTAGCCATTATGGTGCTGTGGAGTTCGTAATGACAACCTCCCAGTACCATATACTCTTAATGGCATCACTGCACTTACAGTGCCCAGGAATGGCCCTGGGTACTGTAGGGGCACAGGGCTCATGCACCTGTGCCCACACCTCTGGCATAGGGCACCCAGCTAGAGGGGTGACTGAAGTATGCCAGGGCAGTGGGTTCTGTGGGCTTGGCACACAGGGATGTGCGCCATGTCGACTCTTGGTTTAGTTCTATACTTAAATACTCAGCCTGCAAAGGCAGTTTGTGGGTGTCAGTGTACAGGGCCCCTGAGGGTGGCACAATAAGTGCTGCAGTCCTCAGGGGTCTTCTCTGGTCACCATGCCCTGGGTTCCTAGGGTACCATTTACTAGGGGCTGATAGATGGCCAGAGATGCCAATTGGGTTTTAGTTTTAGGGAAAGAACACAGGCCCTGGGTACCTGGTTGACAGGAACCCAGGGCACACTCAGTCAAAGCACATCAGCAGTTAAGAAAAAAGGCAAGAAAGATGGCACTTTCTCACAGTAACCCAGTGACAACACTACAAATGGATACCACACAGGTTTTATATAAAAAAATAAGTAGACTTTATATAGAGTTACCATAAACAACAAAAATACACACTGATTACTTAAAGATGGTAGATTTAAGCTTAGTTCATTTCAGTTCGTAGATGCGACACTCTGCGTCAATGTACCTTAGGTTGCGTTGCACTTCCAGGACCAGCAATGTCGCAGCGATGGGAAATGCGGCAAAGTTCAGATACAAAGAAATAAAGACGTGAAGACCTTTTAGATGCGGCACGCTTCTTGGGGATGCGAGTAGTCCTCGGTTCGATGCGTGGACTGCAGCGGCGACACCCTTACGATGTGACGACAACAGCTCCAGAGGCGACGCTCTTCTCCCACGATGCGTGAAGCTTCCGCTCGATGCGCCAACGGCGACATCCAAGATGCGACGGCAACAGCACCGACTGCGGCGCGCTTGTCAGGGATGCGAGGTGCTCTTGGTCAATGCGATGCAATACGACAGTTCCAGCGGCCACACCCTCCTTCGGCTTTGCGAAGGCAGGCACAGCGACAGCGACACAAAATTCTTCTCCTGATCCGGTGCAGTGCGACAACTACAGTGGTGACACCCTCCTTTGGGGTTGCAGCGACGGCGACACGCTTCCTCTTCGTTGCGGCACGCTTCTCTCCAATGCGGTGCAGTGCGACAGTTCCAGCGGCGACACCCTCCTTTGGAGTTGCGACGGCAGGCCCAGTGACGTTGACACTCTTCTTCTTGTTGAGTCGCGCTTCCAGCTCCTTGCGACCGCAGTTCCTCAGAAGGCCTAAAACAGCAGCAGGCACTTCCAAAGAACTCTGGGGAGCCTGGGGGGTGAAGTCTGTTGTCCCAGAGACTTCAGCAGGAGGCAAGCTCTTTTCCAAGCCCTTGGAGATCCTTCACAAGTTGAAAGCAAAGTACACAAAGTTCCTTTCTCCTTCCTGTGGCAGTAAGGCAACCACTGCAGGCCAATCCCCCAAGTAGCACTTCAGCTTGGGAATAGTCTCTCTTCATTTTCTTCAGGTTCCTCTCCTCAGTAAAAGTTTCTTCTTGTAGTCCAAAGTGATCTAATTTCATGGGGTCACGGTCCCAATATTTATACCCCAAAATCCTTTGTTCTCTGAGCGGAGAGGGGCCTTTGCCCAGTCCAAACCAGTTCTGAAGCACTCTGTTTACCAGACTTCTCCTTTCCTTTCACAGTGCAGGGCAGGCACATCAGACGCCCCACAGGAGGTGGAGCCAGCATTGTGGAAGGTAAGTACAGTCCTGGAGCACTTTGTTTACAGGACTCCTTCTATTCTTTCAGTGTACAGGGCAGAGACGACAGCCGCTCCCCAGGAGGTGGAGCCCGCATTGTGGAAGGCAGGCACAGCCCTATTCAAGGTTCAGGTGCAACTCCTCCCTCCCATCTAGATGCAGATCTCTCTATTCACCACCGGGTGACTCAGCCCGTCTCCTGGAATTCCCCAGCTCTGTCACTCACAAAACCAGACCTAGGAATACACAACCTAGCAGAGGCAGGTTTGAATGGTTAGACAAGCAAATACCTACTTTCTAAAAGTGATATTTGCAAACACAGAATATTAAAACCAACTTCACTAAAAGGTGTATTTTATTATTTTGAGTTCAGGCATACTAAACTCGAATTTCTACCATGTTCCCAGAGACAGTTAGGATTATAAAATGTAATAACTCTTAACAGCCCTTTCTGGCCTATGGAGAACAGGTAACCTTCCAATACTAGAAAACGAAAATGGCTGTAATTCACTATTAGGACACACATCAGGGCTTGTCCTACCTTATACTTACTATGCACCCTGCCCTTGGGCCTACCAGAGGGGTGACTGATATGAAGAAAAGGGAAGGTTTATGGACTGGCAAGTGGGGGCACTTGCCCAGTCAGCATGACAGTACCAGACTGCACGCAGGCTCTGCAATGGCAGAGTGTAGACACATTTTACAAGGTTGCTTCTGTGGGTGGCACAACCAGTGCTGCAGGCCCACCAGCAGCATTTGGCTTTACACGCCCTGGGCACACTCGGTGCACTAGACTAGGATCGGACAAGTAAACCAAATAGCCAAACATGGAACCACTGATTAATACATCCATTTACAATAGGGAGCACTTGCACTGTGGCACTGAATAGCAGTGGCACAGTGCCCAAAGCATCTACCACCAGCAAAAATACATGAGGCAACAGCAAAAAATGGAAGGGAGACCCACGCCAGTGGTGCCAGGTCTAACAGTTGGCAGTTAGAGATGGGCTGAGCAGCTAGGCAGGCTGCTCCTGGTGGGGCTGGTACCACACTAGGATGGCTGGGGTCAAGACTGATGAAACCTGAACTGGAGAGATAATAAAGAAGACTTAAATATACATCCTGGCGTCTACCTTCATAGGACACAACACACTCCCTGTATGCTTTCACTGTATAAAAGCGAGAGCTACTGACCCCCTTTCTGTTCCACGTTTTTTTTTGTTTTTTTACCAGTGAGTGCTCCACAGAGTACTCGGAGGTCTACTGTGCAACCAGAGCTGGTGTCTGCCTGACAGCTTCCCAGAAGTGAGTGGGATATCCCCTGTAGTCTTGCCTGCAAAGAATAGGCTGGTCTCTGAAATGAAAGCGCCTGGAAACCAACCTGCTTGCATAGAGAGGAAGGTAGCCTGCCAACCCTGCTGTATTTGCAACTCTCCAGGAATAGTAGAAATTGTTCCTGAAATGGCATAATGTACAGCATGTGAATCTAGAAAAGCTTCACTCTGCAAAAGTGTTACAGGTAAGTAACTAGTTTCCTTTTTTGACAATACACATTACTTCTATTGATTTTATGATATTCCTTTGCGTCTGTAAAGAATTAACGTTTTTGGCCCTAATCTAATCCGAAGCGGTTGAAACTGAGCTGGTGTCTTTTTTTGATGTTGCTTTATTAGACTTTATTTTTTAATCTGAGGAATGATATGTCTTTGCTTGTTGGTTTTGTATTTAAACATTGCCTCCATGAGTGTGATTGTTTCTTATTGAACCATTTTTTGCTCTAGATTTATCGAACCAACCAGTGTGCCGGGGAATTTGTGATCACCTTTCCGAGGGCCTATCACAGTGGCTTTAACCAAGGGTTCAATTTTGCTGAGGCTGTAAACTTTTGCACTGTTGACTGGGTAAGTTGAATTTAGTAGCGTCAAGAAATTGTCCCTTTAGAGGGATCTATTATTTATGATGATCAGTCTTTCATTTATCATAAGACTGCCAAGTTGTCTGAATCATGATTCTATCATTGGACTATTTTCAACCAATTGGGTCTGAATTTCGTATGTGCCATACTCGCACAAGTTCCCATTGATTGAGATACTTTGTCATGTTAAGTTTCTTTTTTCTTGCTTCAGTGATGTTCAGTATGCTCCGTTTGATACTTTGTATAGCTGTTTGTAGGTGCGCCCTTGTGCCCGAGGCTCTACACATAGAATATTCTCTTGCAGCCATCCAATTTCAGTCAATGTGTTTACTTCATTAAAAATCTTGACCATAAAAATATGAACAAATTCCACAATTCTGTAAACTAACACCAAATATTTATCAATTCATTGTTAAAAGACTCATAGTAACAGCATAGGCAATAAAATATTTGCATACCCTATTTTGACAGCTACAAAACGATATACAGAATATCATGTCTACGGTGTTTATAATAACAACATATAGGATGCTGATCCATGGCTTGTAAAATGTTCTATTTTTAATCCTCACGTAATGAATTTATTTCCCATTATGGATTGAAACCAAAAAAAGTTCTGTGCATTTGTTTATATTTAGCTGTAGGAAACTTTTTTGTTTAAGTCTCTGCACTTTTTGTCTGGTATTTGATGCAGCTTTTACTCAAGTGCATTGGATTCCTGCTTACCAGGTCCCCAGTGTTCTTTCCTCAAAACAAGTTCACTGGTCAGTTGATCCTCAATTGGCCAGGCTTTTAGTACCTCTGTAAGTCCCTAGTAAGTGTTAACCTTGGTATCTAGGGCGTAGGTACTAAAGAGGATCCCTAAGAGCTGCAGCATATATTGTGCCACTCTAAGGGGTGAATGTTTCGCACTGTTCAGCATTCGTCCATCAACTTTTCTTTTTTGTTTTTGTGTCCCTAAGTGGGGAAGGGTATGCCCAAATGTGGGTCCCTTGCTCACTGCACCACTGGATTCAAGCTAGCCTGGCTGAGGAGTGATACCCCAAAACAGGTCCCAGAATGCTGGTTTCTGGTCCAGGGAGGACCTAGCTTGGCAGCTCGGCCTGGGCTATTCCCACGAGGAGCAGGGTCAAGACTGATGTCCAAACTGGAGTGGCGTGGTGGGTAAAAATACAATGGATTAAACCCAGATCTGTTGACTGTGGGAGAATGTTTGCATTGTTCACCATTCCGTCCATCTGTTCTTTTTATTCTTAGGGACTTCGCACCAACCTCATGAAGACTGCCACTGCAGGCTGCATGCAAAGCTGATCTAAACAGTGAAACACCTCGTATTAATAAACCCACACTGATTCCAGTAATGGATTTATTAATGCATGCACCCTGAGGTTACCTTGGAGGTACCCTCTGAAATCCTACCGACCTCTAGTGTGTTGGCTGACTGGTCCTGCCCAGCCTGACCCCCTGGAGGTAAGACCCTGCTATCTGTGGTCAGAAACAAAGCCTTCTCTGGCAGGTGTTGTCACCTCCTTTAAGCAGGAAGACTAGTAATCTGTGCATTAAGGCAGGAGGCTTCAAAAGCCTCCACTGCCTGTGATATGCAACCCTAGCTTCCCCCAGACAGAGGAAATGCCTCATCCAGCCCAGGGCCCATTTGGCACCAGGACAGGTGGGAAAATTAGCTAGTCAGGAGGCATGTTCACTCTCAGGCTAGTACCACCCCTAAGGCGGGCTACCTGAAGTGAACACAACTAGGAAAATGCCACCATTTTAGCTTTTGGTTGAATAAAGTCCTCTGGGTCAAGGCTATGCCCACTTTCCTCAGGAGGTTGTCATATAGAGGGTGTAGTCACCCTAAAGATAGGTAGCCCATTGCTACTACCTGCCACTCCATGTAAAACCCTTAAATGCAGTTTTTAGGTAGCACCCCTGATGCCAGAACCTCAGATTTAACAGACCAAAAGAAGTGGACTGTAGTTTGCTGACCCGAGAACAGAGGAGCACGACTAACTAGGCCCCAAGCCTGCCTGCTGCACCGGACCCTCGTAGAGAAACCGACTCATCCCGCCTCTGTGCAGACTCCAAGAAACCCAGAGGGCTGCCAGTACTTCGTAAATCAACAGAGAACTCCCTTGGAGTAGAAGAGCTTCTCCCTTGCAGCCCCACCAAAAGTAGTAAGGCCCGGTTCACCATCCTCTTGCCTACCGGGACAACCAACGCTGCTAGATAACCAAAGCTGCAGCCGCCCAGGAAGAGGTCACCATAATCCTAGAGGTCAGATCCTTTCTCCGCGGACGCCAGGACCGATCAAAGCTGCACAGTACTAATTCCTGTGGTACCAGATCCCTTGTAGCCTAGGGTTCGAGGCATGTGGGCTGCTAAATTCATATCTAATGCATAGATCGCCGCCTAGTGTTGGGTCCGGATGATTGCACATTGTTGTCCTGGAAGAGTCTTCGAAGTATCACGAGATAGGTGGCTCCTCCCCTGGACTACAGTGCGCATGGGCATCGACTCCATCCCCAGATTGTTTTTTTTCCGCCATTGGGTTCGGATGTGATTTCGACGTCTCCTGTTCAAATTCGGAATCGATAAAACAACTTTTGAAGGCCACAAGGCTTTCTTTACTTCGTCGGTATTGTTAGCGTTCGGTCTCGTGTGTACTCCAACTCTTCGAGTCGGATAACTGTGGAGTCGGGTGACTCTTCGGTCATCGAGGCCCTGTCGACGCAGCAAGACCCAGACGACGCTACGATGGAACGAAGCCCGTTCAAGTACTGTCCCGTGTGCGGTTCGAAATACCCACACATCGACGTGCATCCTGTATGCAACAAGTGCCGGTCGCCAGACCACAACGAGGCCAACTGTATGGCCTGTTCCAAATTCAGGTCGAAGAAGACGCTCAAGATTCGGCGCGTGGCGCGCCTCGAGGCCCAGCGATCGGCACCAGCGCCGGTCGACAACTTTACAGACCCCGAAGCAGACGAGCAAGAGCTTCACCTGCAAATTTCACCTTCATCGGCGGAGGTCGAGGCCGACTACGGGGAACCCATCGAGGGCCTGGACCTGTACGAAACCGTCGAGGAGGTAGGGGACGACGAGGAAGTTTATGGGCCCGCGGAAGATAGCTCAGAGGAAGAGCTATGCCCCGTGCGTACAATTACTAAGGCTCAGGTCACGGGATCGCCACTCGGCCTTACCCACGACCCTACTCCTCGATCCTCGGCCCCGCCTCCTGGCCCGGCTACGGACACGACTACGGAGCCTCCATCACACAAATCGAAATCTTCGGAATCGAAAACTACAAAGATGGCCGACACACCGTCGAAACTGAAGACGTCTGGGACTGCATCAGCGCCGTCGTCTTCGGAGGCCTCGAAGCCAAAGAAGGCTGTCGAACAGGCTAAGGTACCGAAAGGGGCCAAGGAGACCGGCTCAAAGAAGGTCGTCGAGCCAGTGTCGTCTAAAGTGGTCGAGCCGAAGTCGAAAAAGACTGTCGAGACTCCTTCAGCAACGACTGCCGCACCAACAGGCACGCGGACAGTCGAAACGGCGTCAGCAAAGGGCACCGAGCCGAAGTCTGGAGCCCCTACGCCGAAGGTCAATGCTCCAAAGTCAGCGACGTCGACGACTAAGACCGGGACGGGGGACCGGAACACAGCTGTCGAAGGTGCATCCGCGCCTCCGCCGCACAAAGACATATCGTCGACGCATGGCTCTTCCCCTGTGGGTGGGCAGAGGTCGTCGGTCGGCTCGACAAAGCCATCCGCTTCGTTTACTAAGCAAGTCATGGACTCCCTGAAACGAATAAAGGACAAGGCGTCGGAGCAGACAACACACTCGGTGCCGAGGCAGAGTGTTCCACTGGACAAGACTCCGAAGCCGATACTCTACACACTACCGCCAAAGGTGGCGCCGAAGGCTTTTGCCCCTCGTACGGTGACCGAGGAATCAGTGGCTCAGCTCACGGGAGGTTTTGGTCGACCACCCTTGCCTACCGAACATTCAGAGCAGTTTATCGACACCGACACTGGTAGATTAACCCTCTATAAAAGGAAAATTACAGCACAGCCTGTAGAATCCTATGTCATACCTCTAAAAAAGAAAAGGCCTGCACCAGACACGCCGGACCTTGTTGAACCCATCCCTCAAGGCCCTGGGAGGAGTCCTACACCTTCGCCCACTGGATCCAATGGGGATGAGGGTGACCAAGATGAGCAGTATAACTTCCCTGACAATACTGACCCTGATGAGCAGCAAGAATCATGGATACACTCTGGTGATCAGGGGGACCAACAGCTGGTCAGTGACCCACATCTGTATGGTGTTAAAACTTCTCCCACTGAAGACTCTGCGGCATTTAATGCCTTAATTGAAAGGGCAGCTTCAAACCACAAAGTAGAGATGCATGCCGACCCAGTGGAAGTTGACTTTTTATTTGATACTTTTTCGGCATCAGAAAAAACGGTGAAGACACTTCCAATGCTTAAGGGGGTTCTCAAGCATGCCACAGACATTTTCAAGGAACCCACCAGAGCCAGAGTGGTGAACCCACGTATTGAAAAGAAATACAGGCCGGCGCCTGGTGACCCTACTTATATTCGAGGACAGTTGCCTCTAGACTCTTTGGTAGTCTCCAATGCCCGCAAGAGGGCAAATTCACAGACAACGGGTGAAGCTCCTCCCCCGGACAAAGAGTCTAAAGTGCTGGAGGCAGGGGGCAAAAGGGTGGCTGCGCAGGCAGCCAACATATGGCGCATTTCTAACACTCAAGCCCTGTTAGCCAGGTATGATAGGGCGCACTATGACACCTTAGAGCAGCTCTTACAACACCTTCCAGACCAGTTTAAAGAAGGAGCTGAGATGCTGATACAAGAGGGCAAGCTCATTTCTAACGCTGCGATTAAATGTGCGCTAGATGTCGCTGATACAGCAGCAAGAGCAATAAACACTAGTGTAATGTTAAGGCGTCAGGCATGGCTCCGCATCTCAGGGTTCAAGCCTGAGATACAAACTACTATCCTCAACCAGCCTGTCAATCCAGACAGACTGTTTGGCCCAGAGGTTGATACCACCCTCGAAAAGATAAAGAAAGATACTGAAACGGCTAAGTCCATGGGGGCGCTTCAGTCTCAGCAATACAGAGGGAACACTTTTCGTCGCTCAGGTGCACGGGGTGTTGCCAGAGGACACTTGGCACAGCAGTCTCATTTCAACAAGGGAGGCGCCCAGGCCTCGTACCCAAAACAGAATAGAGGTGGTTACAGAGGAAACAGCGCAAAGGGCAGAGGCAGAGGCAACAATAATTCCCGTTCCTCCGCTGCCAACAAACAGTGACTCCCTGTCACTGCCCCCCGACCATCCAACACCTGTCGGGGGAGACTCCAGCAGTTCCTGCCAGTCTGGACATCCATCACCACAGACAGGTGGGTCAGGAAACTTATCCAATACGGCTACTGTTTGGAGCTAACATCCACTCCACCCAACATACCCCCAAGACACCGTCCTATGTCGGCAGAGCACTTGCACTTATTGCAGCAAGAAGTCCTGGTGATGCTGCAAAAAGGCGCTATAGAGCTTGTGCCGGTGGAGGAAGAAGGCACAGGGGTTTATTCCCTGTACTTCTTAATCCCAAAAAAGGATGGCTCGCTCAGGCCCATTCTAGACCTACGCCCCCTCAACCTCTACATACTCTCAGAACATTTTCACATGTTAACACTACAGCAGGTTCTACCATTGTTAAACCAGGGGGACTTCCTCGCAACCTTGGACCTCAAGGATGCTTATTTTCACATACCACTCCACCCGTCCCACAGAAAGTACCTCAGGTTCACCATACAAAACAGGCATTACCAGTTCAAGGTCCTGCCCTTCGGGGTGACCACTGCCCCCAGAGTGTTCACGAAGTGTCTAGCGACCGTGGCGGCGCACCTCAGGAGACAAAACATACATGTCTATCCTTACCTAGACGACTGGCTCGTTCAAGCAAAGTCGGAACAGCAGTGCGCCGCGGACATGTCCCACACGATTCACCTCCTTCACAGTCTGGGGTTTTCGTTAAACTATCCAAAGTCGCACCTCCAGCCAGCCCAGGTGCGGCAGTATCTGGGCGCGACAATCAATACTCTGACAGCTACAGCTCAGCCAAACCAGGTGAGGATCGGCAACATCCAGTCGCTCATCCGGAGGTTCAAACCGCAAAACTCACTCCCAGCGAGAGTGTTCATGCAGTTGATAGGCATGATGGCCTCCTGCATCTTCATTGTCCCGCACGCACGGTTGCATATGCGTCCGCTACAAGAATGCTTGGCGCATCAGTGGACTCAGGCTCAAGGACAGTTAAAAGACCTAGTGTTGGTCACCGGTCGGGCGTACAACTCTCTGCATTGGTGGAATCCACACAACCTTTGCAAGGGCCGACCGTTCCAGGAGCCTGTGCCACAGATTATCCTAACAACGGACGCATCTCTCCAGGGGTGGGGAGCTCATGTGCTCCACTACACTGTGCAGGGACTATGGACGACGCAGCAAAAGAAGATGCACATCAACTATCTGGAATTGATGGCAATCTTCATGGCACTCAAATCCTTCAAAATACATCTGTGCAACAAAGTCGTGTTAA